>NW_023415647.1:0-12253 GCF_013373865.1 Monomorium pharaonis | reverse complement strand
GTTGTAGTCGAATTGTTTTTCAAATTCAACCGTTTTTTTACATAAAACCGGAACTCTTTAATGTTAGTCACTGTCGCACATCAGGTTTTTTTCATATGGAATCGCCTAGCAGTGCTCTTTCGATACTTTTGTAGTCGAATCGTCAAACTCCCTGTTTTACCTCAAAAAAGAACTTTTTAACGTGAGGCAATTGTAAATGGGAATCAGGTTTTTCCATATTTGATCGTATGTAGCGCTTTTCGATATCATTTGTAGTCGAATCGGTTCAAAACTTAACGTTTTTTAACTAAAAACAGATGTTTTTAACGTTAGGCACTGTGTGGACAATCATGTTTTCATATTTTGAATCGTCTGTAGGCTTTCGATACATTGTAGTCGAATTGTTCAAAATTCATTCACTCCATACACAAAAAATTCATTCCACCGTTTTACATAAAACCGGAAATCCTTTAATGTTAGTCACGTACGCACATCAGGTGTCATATTGGAATCGTATTATGCTTTTCCGTTACATACTTTGTAGTCAAAAAATCGTTTCAAAACTCCTGTTTTTTAACTAAGAAAGAACTTTTTTAACCACGTTAGAGGCATTGTATTGACATCATGTTCATATTTGGAACGTCGCAGTGGCTCTTTCGATACTTTGTAGTCGAATCGTTCAAACCCACTGTTTTTATGTACCTCAAAAGGACCTTGTTAAAAACGTTTAGGCATTGTGAATGACATCAGGTTTTTCATCATTGGGAAATCGTATTATGCTTTTTTCGTTACAATTTGGTAGTCGAAATCGTTCAAACTCACTGTTTTTACCTAAAAAGAACTTTTACGTAGGCATTGTATGGACATCTGTTTCCCCATAATTGGAATCGTATGTATTGCTTTTCGTTACATTTGTAGTCGAAAATCGTTCAAAAATCAAAAACTCAACTGTTTTTAACCTAAAAAAAGAACTTTTTACGTTGGCATTTTAATGGAACATCAGGTTTTCCATTGGGGAAGCGGGGTATGCCGTGCGCTTTCGATACATTTTATTCGAATTGTTTTCAACATTCCAACCTTGTTTTCATAAAACGGAACTCTTAATGTTGTCACGGTACGCACTCAGTTTTCGTATTGGAATCTTACATTCAGTGCCCTCTTTCGATAGCATTTGTATTCTAATCGTTTCAAAAACCACTGTTTTTTTTAACCTAAAAAAACAACTTTTTTAAACGTTATCAGTGTATGAATGGACCATCAGGTTTCAATATTTTGGGCTCGTATGCAGTGCTCTTCGTATTACATGTGGTTGTAGTCGAATTGGTTCAAACTCACTGTTTTAACCTCGAAAAGAAACTTTTACGTTTAGGCAAGTGTAAGGACAATCAGGTTTCATATTTGAATCGTATGTCGCCGTTTTCGATAATGTGTAAGTCGAATCGTCAAAACTCTCACTGTTTTTTTACTAAAAAAGAACTTTTTAACGTTAGGCCCATTGTAAATGGACTCAGGTGCATATTTTGGAAATCGTATCAGTGCTTTCTTTCGATACAGTTTGTATCGAATTGTTCATTCAACATTCACCGTTTTTAACATAAACGGAACTCTTTACTGTTAGTCACTTTAGCACATCGTTCAATTTGGGAATCGTATGCAGTGCTCTTTCCGATACAATTTGGTAGTCGAAAAATCGTTCAAAACTTACGTTTTCACCTAAAAACAGGAATTTTGTTTAACGTTAAGCAAGCTGTTTTGGATTTGACATCATGTTTTCATATTTGAGAATCGTTTATGGATTGCTTTTTTTCGATACCATTGTCTCGAATTTGTTCAAATTCAACGTTTTGTAACATAAAACCGGAACCTTTAATGTAGTCCACTGTAACGCCATCATGTTTTCATATTGGAATCGTTGTATTGCTTTTTTCGTTACATTTTGATCGAATCGTTTCAAAACTCTCTGTTTTTTACCTAAAAAAGCCTTTTTAACGTTTAGGCATTGGGTAATGACATCAGGTTTCATATTTGGAATCGTAATGCATGGTCTCTTTCGATACATTTTTAGTCGAATCGTTTCAAAACTCACTTTTTTTTACTAAAAAAGACCGTTTTAACGTTCGGCAGTATGGACCACTCAGGTTCATAATTTGGAATCGTATGTGTGGGGCTTTTCGTTCATTTTGTAGTCCGAATCGTTCAAAACTCACGTTTTTTACCTAAAGAACTTTTTTCACTTAGGCATTGTATGCATCAGTTTTTCGTATTTGGAATCGTAATGTAGCGCTTTTCGATACAATTTGTAGTCGAATCGTTTCAAAAAACTAACGGTTTTACTTAAAACAGATTTTTTTAACGTTGGTCAACTGTTTGGATTGGACATCAATGTTCTATTTGGGGAATCGAAAATTGTAGTGGCTTTTCGATCATTTGGTAGTCGAATTTTTTTCAAATTCATCAACCCAAATTCCCCGTTTTTAACATAAAAACCCAGACTCTTTAATGTTAGTCCTGTACCGCACATCCGTTTCATATGGGAATCGTATGTAGTGCTTTTCCGTTCATTTTAGTCGATCGTTCAAAACTCACTGTTGTTTTCACTACAAAAGACTTTTTTTAACGTTAGGCATTTGTATGGCATCAGGTTTCATATTTTGGATCGTATGCAGTGCTCTTTCGATACATGTGTATTCTAAAATCGTTCAAACCTCCTGTTTTTTACCTTTACCTAAAAAGAACTTTTTAAAACGTTAGGATTGTCTGGACACAGGTTTTCATATTGGAATCGTCATGCATGGCTCTTCGATTACATTTGTAATCGAAATCGTCAAACTCACTGTTTTTTGACTAAAAAAGAAACTTTTTAATTGCATTGTATGGACAAATCAGGTTTCCTATTTGGACTCGTATGTCGTAGTGCTTTTTCGTTACATTTAAGTCGAATCGTTCAAAACTCAACTGTTTTTTATTACCTAAAAAAAAGACTTTTTACGTTAGCAGTATGGACTCCGGTTTCCATATTTGGAATCGTATGCCATTGCTCTTTCCTTTTCGATACTTTGTAGTCGACTCGTTCAAAACTCACTGTTTTTATACCTAAAAAATACTTTTTAAACGTTAGGCCTATTGTAATGTATCGAAAAGCGCTACATACGATTCCAAATATGAAACCTGATGTCCATACAATGCCTAACGTTAAAAAGTTTCTTTTTTTAGGTAAAAACAGTGAGTTTTGAACGATTCGACTACAAATGTATCGAAAGAGCATACATACGATTCCAAATATGAAACCTGATGTGCGTACAGTGACTAACATTAAAGAGTTCCGGTTTTATGTAAAAACGGTGATTTGAACAATTCGACTACAAATGTATCGAAAGAGCACGATACGATTCCAAATATGAAAACTGATGTCATAACAATGCCTAACGTTAAAAAGTTCTTTTTTTAGGTAAAAACAGTGAGTTTTGAACGATTCGACTACAAATGTATCGAAAGAGCACTGCATACGATTCCAAATATGAAACCTGATGTGCGTACAGTGACTAACATTAAAGAGTTCCGGTTTTATGTAAAACGTGAATTTTGAACCATTCGACTACAAATGTATCGAAAGAGCACTGCATACGATTCCAAATATGAAACCTGATGTCCATACAATGCCTAACGTTAAAAAGTCCTTTTTTTAGGTAAAAACAGTGAGTTTTGAACGATTCGACTACAAATATCGAAAGCGCTACATACGATTCCAAATATGAAACCTGATGTGCGTACAGTGACTAACATTAAAGAGTTCGGTTTTATGTAAAAACGGTGAATTTTGAACAATTCGACTACAAATGTATCGAAAAGCACTACATACGATTCCAAATATGAAACCTGATGTCCAAACAGTGCCTAACGTTAAAAAATTTCTGTTTTTAGTAAAAAGTTAAGTTTTGAACGATTCGACTACAAATGTATCGAAAAGCGCTACATACGATTCCAAATATGAAACCTGATGTCCATACAATGCCTAACGTTAAAAAGTTCTTTTTTTAGGTAAAAACAGTGAGTTTTGAACGATTCGACTACAAATGTATCGAAAGAGCACTGCATACGATTCCAAATATGAAACCTGATGTGCGTACAGTGACTAACATTAAAGAGTTCCGGTTTATGTAAAAACGGTGAATTTTGAACAATTCGACTACAAATGTATCGAAAGAGCACTGCATACGATTCCAAATATGAAACTGATGTCCATACAATGCCTAACGTTAAAAAGTTCTTTTTTTAGGTAAAAACAGTGAGTTTTGAACGATTCGACTACAAATGTATCGAAAGACACTGCATACGATTCCAAATATGAAACCTGATGTGCGTACAGTGACTAACATTAAAGAGTTCCGGTTTTATGTAAAAAACGGTGAATTTTGAAACAATTCGACTACAAATGTATCGAAAGAGCACTGCATACGATTCCAAATATGAAACCTGATGTCCATACAATGCCTAACGTTAAAAAGTCCTTTTTTTAGGTAAAAACAGTGAGTTTTGAACGATTCGACTACAAATGTATCGAAAAGCACTACATACGATTCCAAATATGAAACCTGATGTCCATACAATGCCTAACGTTAAAAAGTTCTTTTTTTAGGTAAAACAGTGAGTTTTGAACGATTCGACTACAAATGTATCGAAAAGCAATACATACGATTCCAAATATGAAACCTGATGTCCATACAATGCCTAACGTTAAAAGTTCTTTTTTTAGGTAAAAACAGTGAGTTTTGAACGATTCGACTACAAATGTATCGAAAGAGCACTGCATACGATTCCAAATATGAAACCTGATGTCCATACAATGCCTAACGTTAAAAGTTCTTTTTTTAGGTAAAAACAGTGAGTTTTGAACGATTCGACTACAAATGTAACGAAAGAAAGCACTACATACGATTCCAAATATGAAACCTGATGTGCGTACAGTGACTAACATTAAAGAGTTCCGGTTTTATGTAAAAACGGTGAATTTTGAACAATTCGACTACAAATGTATCGAAAGAGCACTGCATACGATTCCAAATATGAAACCTGATGTCCATACAATGCCTAACGTTAAAAAGTTCTTTTTTTAGGTAAAAACAGTGAGTTTTGAACGATTCGACTACAAATGTATCGAAAAGCACTACATACGATTCCAAATATGAAACCTGATGTGCGTACAGTGACTAACATTAAAGAGTTCCGGTTTTATGTAAAAACGGTGAATTTTGAACGATTCGACTACAAATGTATCGAAAAGCACTACATACGATTCCAAATATGAAACATGATGTCCAAACAGTGCCTAACGTTAAAAAATTCCTGTTTTTAGGTAAAAACGTTAAGTTTTGAACGATTCGACTACAAATGTATCGAAAAGCGCTACATACGATTCCAAATATGAAACCTGATGTCCATACAATGCCTAACGTTAAAAAGTTCTTTTTTAGGTAAAAACAGTGAGTTTGAACGATTCGACTACAATGTATCGAAAGAGCACTGCATACGATTCCAAAATATGAAACCTGATGTGCGTACAGTGACTAACATTAAAGAGTTCCGGTTTTATGTAAAAACGGTGAATTTTGAACAATTCGACTACAAATGTATCGAAAGAGCACTGCATACGATTCCAAATATGAAACCTGATGTCATTACAATGCCTAACGTTAAAAAGTTCTTTTTTTAGGTAAAAACAGTGAGTTTTTGAACGATTCGACTACAAATGTATCGAAAAGCGCTACATACGATTCCAAATATGAAACCTGATGTGCGTACAGTGACTAACATTAAAGAGTTCCGGTTTTTATGTAAAAACGGTGAATTTTGAACAATTCGACTACAAATGTATCGAAAAAGCACTACAACGATTCCAAATATGAAACATGATGTCCAAACAGTGCCTAACGTTAAAAAAATTCCTGTTTTTTTGGTAAAAACGTTAAGTTTTGAACGATTCGACTACAAATGTATCGAAAAGCGCTACATACGATTCCAAATAAAACCTGATGTCCATACAATGCCTAACGTTAAAAAGTTCTTTTTTAGGTAAAAACAGTGAGTTTTGAACGATTCGACTACAAATGTATCGAAGAGCACTGCATACGATTCCAAAATGAAACCTGATGTGCGTACAGTGACTAACATTAAAGAGTTCGGTTTATGTAAAAACGGTGAATTTTGAACAATTCGACTACAAATGTATCGAAAGAGCACTGCATACGATTCCAAATATGAACCTGATGTCCATACAATGCCTAACGTTAAAAAGTTCTTTTTTTAGGTAAAAACAGTGAGTTTTGAACGATTCGACTTGTCACGTCCCGTGTAAATTTTTCAATTTTTATTAATTATTTGCTTTATGAATTTCCTTTATTCGTATATCTATTCATATATTCAATTATATTTTAATCAATTTTATATTATTATTCATTTATTACACTTATATTATATTCTTATCCAATTATTTTAATTATTCAGTTAATTTTATATTATCTAATTCACTTATTATTCATATTATTATTCACATTATATATTCTTACATTCTATTATTATTTTAATAATAATATACTATCTCTATATTAACCAGTTAATACTTATATTATTATATTCTCTAACGTTCATAACTTTGAACCACTATTTTCCTTATATTAATTATTAAGATCATATGAAATGTTATATTCTTTAAGGTTACAATCGTTCGAAATCATGATGATATAGTTAATTACCAAATCTACATTGAATATCGAATTATTCAATTAAATTAATTATACACCTTATGGTCGACACCTAAATTTAATATTGTAAAGGAATTGCATCAATAATCGTTCATTTTATTATAAAAATTCTTTAAATTAAATTAAAATACTAAAATCTTATAAGTTACCGACTAACGGGATACCTCTACTATTAAAAACTTACCATTAACTTGTATACTTTGCCAATAGAGGGCCAACTGTCGATAACTTACCTGCACTTACCATCAATAACCATTCCCTAATTACCGACAATGGTATACTTACCATTTGTTACAAGCGCCTACCGAATGATAAACCCGTCATACACAGCCATCACGAATTCCTGGAAATGCTGCTGTAATTCCAAGAATTCCCGAAAACTTTTGCCAATATCTCGAGAACCATAAGAGGTAGAGTTGCCAAATTAATTCCAAGAAGCGTCGCAGACTTTGTTTATACTAAAAATCATGTTTCCAAAAATTTGGAAAAAACAATTATTTTTTGGGACAAATTTCACATTTTTTACCCAAAAACCGAAAACTTGCCAAAACGCTCCGTTTTACCTGATTCGACCGTAAATGATGTTCTTTTAAAAACTTCAATTTTCACCCCCACCCCGATTTTTCGGGAGGACCAAAATTCGGCCAAACATAGTCCTCAAGGTCCTCTATACGATGGTGCAAACCCCATCTCTTAATCTCTTACCGTTCACGAGATATAAATTTTTAAAGTGTCAAGGACAACTGCCAAAAGACCTTTATAAGTACTATAGGCCTTGAAACACAAGTCTCTCACCTTGAGAACCGTCATGGTACATGAGCACCCTTGTGAAGGTGAATGTAAAATCATTGCATCACTATCATGAAATATTATTAACAGTAGAATATTCATAAGACCATTGTAGAAGCCTAAATAATATATAAAATGGTTATAAACAATTAAATAATTATTAATATCAATTTTAGATTATTATTCCAAACATAAATATTAATTAACAATCACCTTTTTGCATAAATACTAATTAACAAATAGAATATTATATATACGAACAATAATTTAATTATAAATAAATAATCCTTATTAACTACATAATTTTGCAATTATCATTTATTCATAAAGCTAGTTAACAATCGATTTTGATTAAAGAAATAATTATTAAGGCTTTTGCAAGTGCATAATTAATAAATAAAGTCCCAAGGCCATGTCACTGAAGCTATCGCAGTGTACACAAGATGGCTGACCATCACTGTAATAAATGCGAACCTCTATAAGAAGAATGTAAAATTATTATAAAATTCACATATGCACCAGCGATGAAATATTACTTAAGGTAGAATATTCACTGACGATATTAATTGCAAACGTCTAAAGCCTTCAAGGTTAGCTCATCGAAATTATTACAAGTGCTAAAATTCAAGAGCGGCGAATCACTAAGGTGATCACCACTGTAATAGATGGGAACCCCTATTTGAAATATGTGCAAATATTATAACGCTTGAATAATGAAATATTACGCGCAACTAAATATTCATTAATAACACACTTGCGAAGGTTTAAAAAATATAAAAGTTACATATATCGTTTGAGAACCACTACTACTATATGTAAAAATTGTTACCACAAAGAAAAATGTTAATTAACAATTAGTTTATTGATAAAACATACCTACGTACGCATATTCAATTATTCAGACTCAGTTAATAATTAATCTTAATAAAACAGAACTCTAAATAATATAAAATCTATTTGTATCAATTAATATTACCATATAGAGTCATTATTTCAACAAATAAGTATTATAAATAATTAATTTCGTTAAATATCAAATAATTAATGCGTAGCGTCTATTAACAATTAAATTTTGCAAAAACTAAGCTTTTACAATGAAAGAAATACTATTGTATAAAACCTCCGCAAGCGTACGAGTCGTAGAAACATTAATTAATAATTTATTTCACAGTTATAATATTTGAATGAATATTTTATATGCATAAGATGCATAAATTCCATTCTCACGCTCGGGTATGAGTCATCGTGAGTCACTTGCGAAATTGTTTGATCAAAATGTAATATGATATTTTTCTGTATCTCGAAAGACTAAACATCCGATGCAAGTACATCCTTTGTAAAATTATGCCGACATTCCGCGGCACCCTTTGAAATTAGACGCGAGAATGATGCAACTCCTACTTCGTACCACACCCCGCGGTCTACAAACTCGAACAATATAAAAGCGAGCGCCGCGGCGGATCAGCATTGCGCGCCGGTCTTTTCAAGTAACAACACCACGTTTCTCTGAGTGTTCACATTGCGCACTGAACTTCAACACTGTACCGCATATCTGCCATCTTAAGAAGCATCCGCCATTTTGTCGACTGTAGAAGGAACATTGTAACTGAAAGAAATAAAGACTTATAAAACTATAAGGGGATCCAGCCTCAATAATTCATATATCCCCGAAGACCTTTTGGTGAGTAACTTAAATTAATTTTATTTATCTGATTTATATAATCTCAATCAAGCTGTCATCAATCTCTACAAGTGAACACTCTGCCGCGCGTAATCACTTTTGGACTATCATTTCTAAATTATTTTAAATTATTTTAATAATTAAATACTTAACAATTTAACGACCGAATAAATACTTATACAATATTACCCCAGTCTGCCGTTTGGAAATTTAATTCAATCTAATTCAATTTTAATATTATTCAATCATTATTTAATTTAATTTAATTCAATTTAATTTGCGACTTTGACAATTTAATTCTAATTTAATACTATTTAATTGACATTTTGATTTTTATTTAATTTAATATAATTGACTTTAATTCAAATTATAATTTAATTCAATTTAATACAGCTTGGTTGACACATTGATATTTTATTTGACATTTATTGATACATTGACATTTTATTTGACATTTATTGATATACTGATTGATGCATGAACATTTTATTTCTGATACACCGATGTTTTAATATACTGATACTCTGATTTATTTTATTTTTATGTGACATATTCTGCAATCTGATTTAATTTAATTTATGTTAATGTGCATTGATATCCCGATTTAATTTGATTTAATTTAAATTTCAATACTACGAATAACTCACCACTGAACTTGATTTAATTCATTTTAATGCAATTTAATTTACGATCCGATTTAATTCACAATTCAATTTAATGCAGCAAATCTGATATTTCACTTTGATTAAATACAATCCATACTACTATCCAATTCGATTTAATTTTATTCAATGCAATTTTATCCATGATTTAATACTTTGATATCTACTCTATTTCTATTTAATATCCAACTTGTACATCTCTAATTTAACTATTATCATAACATTCTACGTTACTTTGTGCCAGATATAATAAATAATATTCAAATCACTGATTCTAATAATTTACATGAAATAATATAATAATTATTCAAAGTTCACATGCAATTTACTTGATTTCATAACGCATTCGAGACCCAACTGAATTAAATGCACACATATATATTTGATACAATAATTGATTTTCATTTATACATGTTTTATTATTGCCAATTATAACCCCGCTTATTTTACTAATTTAGATATAGAAATTTAACTGAAGTACTTCCACACTCCTTAAACCTTTATGCGATCTCCAGCATTGTTACCTGAATAAATAAATAAATAAAAATTATAAAATACGATCGCATCCTTCTACTTTTCAACAAATAATTAAATCTCATATGCCTCTATACTTTGAAACCCATAAATAATTACGCGTCTACCGCGACACGTCTGATACGGATCACCGTCTTGTGCGTCGGCTCCTTAATTAAGAAGTCGAGTTTAGTCACCCAACAGCTGGTGGTATTGGCTGACTGGAGCCCGTTGAGGGTACTCCTGGTGATAAAAAGCTAAACAAGCGGATATCTAATATCTACTTTGCACGGGACAATACCTGTACGATCCGTCGGTTCGTTAACGCAGTTCTTTCAGACAATCAAATGAATAACAATAACAATACTCCGATACTTAAATTATAAATTCAATTATATTACAAATATCCTGTCAACCTGGATCTCGGACTCTGCTTCTTTTTTTTTATTTTATTTTATTCCCGATGTGACGTGGGATACCGCCTAGCGAGAGTGGAGTCGTAAGATACGTTCACAAACCCTGATTGACAGTGATTTTCTTTTATTCTAATACGCGAAATCTGAAAGAACAATTGAGGAAGTATTCAAATGTATGTCCTACCTGTCTGGTGACTCCTGGCTCTATTTCTTTTTTTTATTTTTATTTTACTCCCGATGTGACGTGGGATACCGCCAAGAGCGAGAATAGAGTCGCAAGGATACGTTCACGCCACTAGACTAGTAGCGAATTTGCTTTTATTACATGAATTTTGAAATGAGCTAATACAATTAATTAATCTAGGACAAACAATTATAATCACGAGGCAATACCTCTCAATTCCCTCTTATTTCCATAGTACTTCACAAAAACAAGGTAAGACGCTTAAACACTAACACAATTAACCATTCTTCAGACGTCAAGAATTCGGCTGAACTGGCAGCCTACTTAATAACACAAGAAATATTCATCACAAGTTTATCCAATCAATAAAGTAAATAATTTTTATCCAGGTTGTAAAATCATTCAAGTCAGAGTTAAATCAATTAGATTTCATAAATCGATTTGTTTTTATTAAATGACTAAACGTTAAATGAATTCATATTTTAGTTGATTATAAATAACTTAATAACATACTTATATTCATTACTTTATTTAATTGTTTCATATGCATAATTTGGATCTATCACATACTATTTTGAGTAATCAACGCACTCTTTATTTTATTTTATTTTATCTTATTATTTATATACATTCTTTAACATAATTTCTATCATTCCAATAATCACAAAATATATATATTGGTTATGTATTCAATAAATGAAGATTAATACTGATTGATAAATAATAAATACGTTTATTTAACCTGTCTCGCATCCCATTTATTTCTCTCTCAAACGCGATAAACGATCCTTCCGGCTCTCGGCGTATCCCTGGGAAATAAGCAGACGTGCTGCGGTCGCCCTAAAACAAATAAATTGAGAGCCCCGTTAGACAAAAGAACGAAAGCTGCCCCCGTATCGAGTAGTCTTCAACGGAACGTTACGAATCGGTTTTTGAAATTTTTGTCCGTAACAACACAAAAATTCTCTGGTGGCAGCGTGGTGGGATTATTTTACGCCAAAAAGAAGGAATCGCAAAGCTTTGAGTGAGAAAGGAGAGAGATTTGGTCTTGCTTTTAAACATTTTTATTGTATTTTTAATCTTTTTATTTTCAGCTTTATCGAATCTTGCTATAATATATTATATATACCACATATTGAATATTAATACTGTGTCTCGAATTGCAATTTCAGTGAACTTTATTACGAAAAACTACTACATCCTGATCTACTTATTTGCAAAAACCTTGTAAATTGCTTTTATTACAAAATTACATAAATGAAAAGTAACAA
>NW_023415646.1:0-8080 GCF_013373865.1 Monomorium pharaonis | reverse complement strand
ACGGGAGGGCGAATCAGGCCTCTCTCTCTCTTTCCTCTCCTCAATCCGCCTGCACGTTCGGACGACGCGACGTGTCGTTAATAGTTAACGCGACCACCTGCCACGGCACAGCCCGGCGTTATACCCACCTTCGGGTATAGCCTTCGGGTGAAACGCGACTTGTCAACCGTCACTGTGTGACATTCAGTCCTCCTCGTGGCACGTTGTTGCATCACGAATAGCGCGCGTGACGCAAGCGTGTGTGTCTTGCGATATACGCGAGTCTGTTACACTTACGTTCGTTTGTCTTTGCCTACGAACTGTCCCGTTACCCCGTGATCTCACGCATATTAATCAGTCGCCTATCTACGCTGTCTTTTTCACCTCTACCTTCGCGAGATAGAGAGGAGAGAGAGAGAGAGAGAAAGAAAAAAAAAAGAGGACATTCCTACAAATCATCCGGAATTATCATCGGTAGAAGGACACGGATTAAGACACCGCGGGCTGATCGTACTCGATCAGGCTCGTTCCCTCGCACTCGGCGGATGATAATAATCCGTTCTTGTTTCTCTTTTTTTTTTTGGAAACAAAAATCTCTGTAAAAGTTGGACAGCCGCGATCTCTACGCGATACGCCGCTCTGCGTCACCGTCAAGTGCGAATGTGTCATTGTGGGATTTCTGTTAGTCATCGCGTGTGCGCGTAGAAGGAGCGGACTTTAAGCGGCTCCTCACTCCGGCCGTTTATGGCAGAAGGACGACAATTAGCGATTTATTTTTTTTTCCTTTTTTCGTTTCGCGGTCGAGACGCCCGTATCCATATTAAAGAGCGAATTCTCTGATCTCTGCCCAATAAGGGGGAAGGATAGTTCTTGCAATGGAACAATTAATTGTATAATTAATGACATAACTTGTTGAATTAACTAAGTATACTAAATATAACAGTACCAATATCAACATCATGATTTTGCCTACGATTAGAAGCAATTTTACGGCACACGCACAGAATGAAAAAGAGGTTCGAAAATTCTAGCCGTCTGGTTATCTCGACGATCCACGTCGTGGCCGCGTTACGCTGGAATGGGTAATTTTGCGAGAATAAATTCGGGGAAATCGCGACGAAACGCGCCGCTTTTATCGCGTCGATTTCTGCGAAATTCGAGCGACGTCGAGAAACGAGCCCAAGTTCGTCCGTCTGCCGGTTATTTTTCGCGAGCGAAAACATGTTTATTCGGTCCTGTCGAGTCGGCAACGGCTCGGGCCCGGGCCGCCACGAGGACGAAACCCGCGTGCGGAAAGTCGCGCGCGGGCGCGAGTGAATCAGTTGCTTGTGGCCGGCCGCCAATTCGTGAAAACAGGATGATCGATGGAACGGAATTGCCTCCTCTTTGTCGGTGGTTTGCGGTGGAATTGGGAAAAAAAAAACACTCCCCCCCCTCCCCTCCTGCTCTCCCCAGCGTACTTCGGTTCGCCACGCGAAACAAAGCAGCTCGAAACGTCGTCGGGCTATCGCCTCGTCAGGGCTGCCCCGCTTGCCTATCGATTGCGAGTTATTTGCCTTTCGAGGAGAAACGTTATCTCTGTCGCCGATATTGGGAATTGATGGTAGATACCGCGACAACTCGAAGCGGCAAGAATATTCATTGCGAGCAACTCTTTGTCCCCCGAAAGCGTACGGTACAACTCATTTGTGAATACGTGATCGTTAATTACCCGCTCTAACGAAAAGTTGCAAGTTTATTGGTTAATTTATTAATTAAAAGCCATACGACAGCCAATAAATTTTGCAACTTTTCTGTAAAATCAGAATTTGTGAATACGTTTGCGAATACATTTCTCTTTGCAGAATACATTTAATAAAAACGCTAATTGTACGAGTAGAACTTTGCACGTAAAAACTTTAACGCGTTAAATTAATTCGGATTATAGTTCCCGAAGTTTTGAAAAAACATGTTAAATTTATAAATATTGCACGATTTAAAATCCTTGTGTGATTGACCGGCTAAAAAATTGTATTTTACACTGCTTATTAATTAAGTCTTTTTCGTACGCTTTTGTTTAACGTGACCGTCGTAATTCGATTTTTTAACTATATTTTTTTGTTGGCATTCTCACGCGCGTATTTTGCATTGTAAATGTTATTGACAAAGTATTGGCATGCAATTTTTATATGCGGTGGGAAACATTAAATTTACATAAAAATTATATTACTACCAAGATCCGCTGTAAAACCGAGTAGGCAATCTTATCTTTACCCTTATGTTTAGAAACATTTTTACTGTCGAATAATTAACTCACTGTAAATATTATTTGTATTGTGATAATTCAGCTGACTATAGGGAATCGAGGAATTGCGCGTGCATTCCGCGCGATAAACTTGCTAAGCCGAAGACGACGACGACGCGTGGCAGGATTAAGTGCCGTTAAGACTATGAAAATTACGTCTACGTAGTTTTTTCAGCGTATTGTGTTTAAGCACATTACGCTTACACGAGCGTCTTCTCGAAGCCGACTGGTAGAGGACCCGCGTAAGCCAACGCGATACTTTGTCATTACGCAAGAAGCTGGGCCTCTGAATCGAGATGAAACAAACAAATTAAACGAGATACAACAAGCGAAAGAAGCGGGGATATTCGTTGCGTTGTGAAAAAGCAAGATAGAGAAATTCCTCAACGCGGTGTTAAACCTTAACGCGCGAACATAAATTTTTATTTCTGGTAGACGAGGAGTTTAAAGCATTTATCTATTTTTACGTGTAAAAAAAACCAATAAAAATAATTGCTGTTTGCACACTTGCTACTGTACTGTTTTGTATTTTTCAACATATTAATTACGCGCAGAATAACCTCTGTAAAAGAAAAAAAAGAGAGCAATAATTCGTGAAAACCTGAAATGTTGAAAAAAATTCCTGGGGCTTGATTCTTGAATTCATTCGCAAGAGAAACGTATTCGCAAATTCTTATCTTCCAGAAAAGTTGGAAATTTATTGGCTGTCGTATGGCTTTTAACCAATAAACTCGCAACTTTTCTGTTAGAGCGGGTATTTGCGCATACGTTTCTCTTGCGAATAAATTCAAGAATTGAGCCCCTGGTAAGAATTTCCATGTTCGTAATTGAAGAGTAATTCGTCGCTTCGCGTCTGCATATTATGCTATTTTCACAGTACTTTTCCTTTTATTTCTGTCTCTACTCACCAGTCTAACTGTCGCTTCGTCGTTAGTTACGCTTTAGAGCTTTCAAGACGTACCTCGAGCGGTCTCGGTACCCGACGAGTACTCGGCTAATAGCCAAGATAATCGAGACCCCACGTGATACCCGAAATACCTGCTGCCCCGTACCTGTAAATAGCTGTTTACAAACGGGTACATCGCACCTACTTACTTAACTGGGCTGATAAACTGCTTGCCAGCTGGATAACGAACTTATTACGTGAATGATCAATGAGTAGTCGCACTCTTCGAAGGAGAAATGGTCGTTAGAATCGTAGACCCTTTATCGTGACCGTCCGTATCAAATTACGCGTAAGCGCTTGTTTCTCGCCTGCATAGGCACTTGATCGTGTGGTTGGCGGAGAACGAAAAGAATCATTTCGCAAAAAAAAAAGAACGAATGCAATCACAGGCCGCCGCTGTCCGTGCAAATTTCCGACACCTGTAGAGCATCGCTGGATTATATTACGAATATTCCCGCGATTCCCGCGTGCAAAACCCGACCGAAATCACATTGCGTTTGGTCCGTTCAAATATTTAACGTTAGAAAATAATTTGCGCAGTTTCTCCTTACAAATGCTTGGCTTCGAAAACAAGAGAGCGTTCGAAAGCAGCCTTCAGTTATCGCGAGCGTTGTCAAAATCGATTTTGCACTGTCCGCACATGTTCGAGAGTGCAAGAACTTAATTTACGTAGCCTCTGCACATAGGCGTGGGCTGGCTGGCTGGCTGGCATTGTTTACACGCCATGTGTGTAGCAGCGACGTCGGCGTCGGGACGGCGCGGGTGGCGACGCGATATTTCGCACATGAGGAACGCGGGGGAAGGTCGATCTTCTCCCCACCCTCCCCTCGCGTCCCCCTCTCTCGATATCGCGGTGAGAGAGAGAAAAAAAAAGAGGAAAGGAAATATTTCGCAGCTGCGCGCCGTCTCTTTCTGCAAAGCGGAACGAACGAACGCGCGTTCAATTCGGTCCACCTTCGGTGGGAAACGGAGCGATAATCGTTCCGCGATTTCAAGGTGGTATCGGGCGTCCTACATCCACGGCGCGCGCGGTCCAGAGGCAGAATTTTCTTCGCCGCACGAGCCTTCACGCGCGCGAAGCACACGGGTGTTTGTCTTTATTTTTAGATATCGAAGTGTCCTTCTATCGATTGCACGGAAATATATTTATAGCGAGACACACGAATTAAGCGCGCGTCGATACGAAAAAGGGTATTATCGCGGATATTTGCGTTTACGATAATGAAAATTGACAGAAATGCACATAATATTTTAATTGAAAGATGATACGAAGATAGAGAAATAGGGTACGTTGATATAAATTTCGATTTTGCTTACCGCAAGGTATTTGTTGTTGAGTTCTTAAAGAAAAAAACGGAGAAACGTTTTTTCACGCGTCGCCGCGGGATTCGTTTTCCTTCAGAAACTGGAAGATAACGTCGAAAGGGAAATATAGAAATAAGTGTGCGTTACTCCGCGGTTCGCATTTAAATCGCGCCCGAGAGAGGTAATGATTTTCCTCGCTGGCATCACATATGCACTCGTGGCCGCACGTGTTAATCTATCCTTGAGGAGATCATCTATCTGTTTTGCGACGCGTTGCATGCGAGCTGCTGCACGGCCTTATCGATCGGCGAGAGAGGCGCGGCCTAACGCTCGATTCTCTCGGGGGGTTTTTTTTTTTCTTTTCTGCAAAGAGAACTCCCTTGAGAAATTCCGACGCCGGAATTAGAGATACGGAGAAGCGTGTGAACTTCCTCCTCGTGATTGAGAGGAAAGAAAAGCCCAGTGATTTCAGAACGAGTATGTATTAATGGAAGTTCTCTTTGTCACACAACAATCGTTCGTCGCGAACGATCGTTCTGTGTTATCCGCAAAATCGTCTCTACGCAACGAAATGTCGTTAGGCATCCCTGACACTTTGAAACGTATAAGACGTTTACTGCGTAAATACTTTCGGCGATCGATTATTATGCGACTGCCGCAGGAATGCCGCATTAAAACATCGCGGAGCTATTTATAAGCCGTAATAAGACTTCTATTTTTAATCTGCACTTTCTACGTCTATTTTTTGCCTCGCTCTCCACAGCACGGGCACGTAATCGGATTAGTTTAAGTACAGTAAGTGTGAAAAAAATGTCATTAAAAAGAGGAGAGTCTCTCTTTCTCTCCCTCTCTCTTTCCCTCTCTCCGGAATGGAACTACGTTCGGTACTTTTATAAAAGAAAGTTAAGAAAGATTTAAAATATTCTGTTACACAAGGAAGCGGAAGATTACTTCATATTACAGTCGTAATGAAGCCCGGCGCTCCCTATAAGCTGTAATATTTATTTAAAGCGAGCAAAGTGTATTCGAACGCTAAGGCTAATTTATCCAAAATGGATTCGCGTAAGTCATTTAAGGCTAAGCGCTTGAAAGTACCCCGCTAATGAGGCTAGTGTAAATTGATCCGGAACGCACGCAAAACAAATCCGAGATAAGCATTTGAGTAATTGCTTTATTCCGAGCACGGCGAGTACAAGGAAGAGACCCGCGCTGAATCTCTCACAGATGGATCGATTGTTTAATCTCGGCCTTAAGTAATATCTTAAATAATAATATCTCGTTAAATAAAGCCAGAGCACCGATCACATAATCATTTTCTCCACAAACGAAAACGAGCGAAAAGTAAAAAAATTTTCTTCACTAACTTTGATGATAAAAATATTTATATTTTGCTTCGTCTTAGCAAAAAAAATGCACCGTTGTCTCTCTCCGTTCAATTTCAATCAGGTCTTATTTGGATAGAATAATAAACTTTTACTCTGCGATTTAGTTTTTTGGTACCACATTAAGATCTTTAATTTCAAAAACCAAAGCAACCGCGCAACTTGGATCAAGTTGTCGCCGAGGAAAAATTGATTTTGAGTTTCTCGAATTCAAGCAACTCCGTAGCTCGAGTTCGTTGTGGAGATATTAATTCCCTCGCGAAATGGGAACGCCTCCTCTGTTCGAGACATCCGTGTATCACAAGGAAGCCGTAGATTTAAGTATCTGTGGCATTTACGCTCCGATATACTCGCGAAATGAGCATAATGCGGGATAAAGCGCCGATCAAACGGGACAAAGCGTCTCGCGATTACAAACGTGTTTGTTCCGTTCGCACGAATATATTCCACGCCTGACCTCTCTCCCGCGGCAGGCAGCGGGCGTGAACGATAGCGACACACACAGAGAGAGAGAGAGAGAGAGAGAGAGAGAGAGAGAGAGAAAGAGAAGCAGAACGATAATATTTATAGTATAAACGCGCTATGAGAGGAGGGTATCGGACCCTATCGCGCCTTCCATGCTTATTTACGCTCGTCGCAGTCCAGAAAGGTTCATTTGGTCGAATATTTTAAGCGCTCTTTGTCCCCTCCCTCCGCCCCCTTTCTCTCTCTCTCTCTGTCTCTCTCTTTATCGATCCAATGAGAGGAGAATCGCGTTCATTTGTTTGACGCCGATATAAACGCGTTGATCCCGTGACAGGCGCAAATATCCAGACGTATGGCACTTGCTGAAAGCCGCGAGTTTATTGACTCTCCGTTCCCAAGAATAGATTTTCCCGAAGGCGCTCTCCGTCTACGCGGACGCGTTTTTCTTTTCAGCGCGATGGAAATCTCACCTGCTTTGTCGCATTTCGCGAGTTGGATATCGCGTTTTCGCGTCCAGCTGGCGACCCGCGCGTTTCCAAACTCAGTTTCGCACGCCGCGATGATGACGGACGGAGAGAAAGAGAGAGCTGGATTCGGTTGCATTAAGAAGTAAAAAGAGTTGCCACGACCTAGGAGAAATGCGTGTCTCGCAAACTTATCCGCGCGACACCGTTGTTAAGGTGACGGTCCCTATTTATGGGTCGAGTCCCAATTACGAGTTAAATTTGCAAAATTTATTTTACAGGTGTTTATACAATTGGAAAAATTCTTTTATTTCCTTCAATTTTTCTGTAATTATTACAATATAAAATTACTTTTTGATTACACAATAAAATGAACATTAAATCACGTATCTAACATACGTTTAATTATGCTGACCTATTGGGATTTATGTATGAATTATAAAATATTTTTTTCAAAATTTACAATTTATTTATCTATGTATAATAATTTTTCTTTAAAATTGTAATATTTTATTGCTTACATTGATATTATCAACTTTTAAAAAATGTTTGTTAAATCTACATAAAATGATAATCATTTTAATCTTGAATGATCCGTAATAATTGGGACCATCATTTTGCAATGCGCCACGTCACGTTTATTAATTAACTGAGCGTCATTTGTAGAAATCGAAATGTCGGCTGTCAATTACACGTTTGACACGCCGTCGCATCACGATCGATATCTTACTACATCCTTTATTCTCAAAACTACATTGATGTTGCGCGTATAAAAAGGGTATTTAAATTTTAAAGGCTGCGCCTGAAAGACCTGAATTGTTTTACTCTTTTAGATACACACTCTCTCTCTCTCTCTCTCTCTCTCTCTCTCTCTCTCTCTTTCTCTCTCTCTTTCATGGACGTCCTTACGAAATCCCTTGATCATTTGCGTTACTACGTAGGCTTAAATAGAGCACGCACTTACGCCCGTGCCGATAGATTATTTATTCATTCATCGTAACCTACGGACAACCGCACTTTCTCCCGTGGTCGTATGTTTGTATTACTTCATTACCGTGATTTCGTGTCGCGATACCCTGAAAAACACATCTAGATTCTGACTATCGAACGTTTCTAAGCCTGCTCACGCCCGAACGGATCGCCGCATTGCCATTCCTCCCGCCGCGTCGCGTCGCCCCGGCTGTTTTCCACGATTGCGCCAAGAGAGTGGTGCCCGTTAGTTTAATTTATACAAAAAGCCGGGAGTATACCGCTA
>NW_023415645.1:0-13535 GCF_013373865.1 Monomorium pharaonis | reverse complement strand
ATTCGATTCGATTTAACATCTCCTTTTTTAGATAGGACTAGAACATGCGCGCGCTTCGCGCGCGCCAAATGTTATTTTTTTATTTGTTATTACCCTGCATAAAATTACTATTGCATATAACATATATACATTCGTTTATTTCTTAAACATTTCGGCCTTTGAAAAAAGGTTACATAGCTTAATTACATAATAACATAGGATTCTTAATGACTATTTATGCTTTTCTTTGTCATTTCTTGTGTTTAATACATTTTTCATCCATTTTGTACCTATATTTACCTCTGATAACATTTTCCTAACAGAGAAATTTTGTCTTCGCAATTCTGTAAATTTTCTAATAAGTGTACTAAAGTCTCTACTTTTAAATTGTATAGCCTACACTTTTTCTTTTTTTCAATATCTATTCCCTGATGCCTTGTTCCGCACTTAAATCTCGCTATCATTGACTGACTCCCTACTCTTATACCCCACTAAAATATACAAAGACTTCTCATCTATTTTTATTTCTTTGTATACTCTATTATATTTTGCTCATATTATTTTTTCATATCTTTCTTGTTTTGTTTGTATCTGTTTATCTTTCTAACTCTTCCAGTGAGAAATAACCATCAAATCGACATCAATTTGATTTAATAAATGCAATTTATATCAATTTTCCCTTAATTTGATATCAATTTGACATCACTGAGTTATTTTTCACTGAGAGGCCTTCATTTGCGCACAGTACAATTGGACACGTTGCAATTGCCCACTGTGCTATTAGACACGAAATATTACACATCGTTCAATTGCGCACAGTTTGTTTGGACACAGTTCAATTGGACACAGTTCAATTGGACACACGTTCGATTGGACACAGTTTGATTGGACACAGTTCGATTGCGCACCGTTCAATTGCGCACCGTTCAGTGGCACACCGTTCAATTGCGCACATGTCAATTGCACACCGTCCAATCGCACACCATTTAAGTCGCAAACCCATGTGGTGCAGTGAATGCTTTACACACACACACACACACACACACACCACACACGCCGGGGGGGGATGCAAGGGGAGGCCTTCGGCCCCCTCCTGCACCCGCCCCGTCCAAGTCGCTAACCTATGCACATTGCAAACGTAGCCATAACATATGAATATTTAATATGCGTTTGATTGAACTGTGTGCAATTGACATGTGCGCAATTGACATGTGTTCAATTGAACAGTGTGCATTTAACGGTGTGCAATGAACGGTGTGTAATTGAACGGTGTGCCATTGAATGGTGTGCCATTGAATGGTGTGCAATTGAATGGTGCGCAATTGAACAGTGCGCAATCAAACGGTGAGCAATCGAACGGTGAGCAATCGAACTGTGTCCAATCAAACTGTGTCCATCGAACTGTGTCAATCAATTGTGTCCAATCGAACTGTGGTGTCCAATCGAACGATGTCCAATCGAACGGTGTCCAAAGGAACGGTGTCCAAAGGAACTGTGTCCAAGGAACTGTGTCCAATGAAGTGTCCCAAACAAACTGTGCGCAGATTAAACGGTGCGCAATGTTCGGGTCCTAATAGCACGGTGAGCAATTGCAACGTGTCTAATTGTACTGTGCGCCATTGAACCTCTCTCTTTTTCACTGAGTCATGTGTATATACATAAAGTTTTTTTCATTATAGTATTCCATGTAAATATTAAATTGTAATTTTATTACTTTGAAAGTTGCAAAATTTAACATTTTAATTTTTTGTTATTATAAAAAATAATTGTTTTTTATTTTTCACGACAAATGATCTTATTGCAGATAGTACATCCTCAAAGTCATGTTAATAGGTCATATTGAATAATCCATTCTCAAAATATATTGTTCATCACAGGATGCTAACAAACAATAAATATAGTTAAAAATATTACTTTATAAAGTATTAATTCAATTTATTTTTATTTGTATTTATTGTTAAATATATTTATATAAAAATTATTATTCTAATAGCAATTATGTTTTATATTGTAAAATCAATTAAAGACATTCTTATTGAAACATTTCTGTATATACATAATTTTTTATTAATCTATTTTGTCTTTTTGTCCTAAATCAATTTTCAATGATTTCCAAGATCTAACTCGTGAAAATGCCATATAAAGTTGACCATGATTAAAAATATCTTTTCTTAAATCAATTGCAATTTTGTCAAATGTTGTCCTTGTGATTTATTTATTGTCATAGCAAAAGCTAATTTTAATCGGAAATTTTCTTCTTTTCATCACAAATGAATAACGTTTTTACAAATAGAAGTTATGCGATTTAAAAAAAACTATTTCCCCTTTTTTATCACCAGTTAAAATTTCGCATTTTAACAAATTGTTTCTTAAACTCTAAAATTAACAATGTTGTTCCATTATATAAACCTTCGCTGATGTTTAGATTTCTAATCAACATGATAACCGGGTATTTTTTTAATCGAAGTTTATGAGGTGGGAAGAATCGCTGGATTAAAGTACTCAAATATTCTGTTAAAATAGTTTTATTAAATATCATTGAATATCGTTAGTATTTCTGTAGTGTCATACTTTATACACTCTTTCTGTTGATTCGTCAAGTAAATTTACAACTTGTTTGTTTAGTTCTTCCACATCAACATTTCGTGCAGAAAGTATAGCACGTTTTGCTGTAAGTTTATACTGATGGTGTTTAAATATTTCTTCGTATGTATCTTTTACTATATTTGCGTTCAAATCTGCTACACATCTCAGTAGAACTTCAATATTATTAAATTGATCATTCAAAGTACCATTTCCCAAATCTAATAAAAATTAGCAAATTCTTGTTCATGTCGTAAAATACGCATATTTTCCGTTAATGAAAAGATTTTGAAATGTTGCCATAATGAGCTAAATTTAATTGACAAATTTACAATTTTAGACCGTGTAACGTTTTGTTGTACTGGCAATAATTGTCTGAAATCCCCACCAAGAATAACAATTTTATCACCAAATTTTAGATTATTTTGCATTAAATCTTGCAAAAGGTGATCCATCACTTCAAGAGCATATCGCGGTGCCATTGGTGCTTCATCCCAAATAAAAACATCTGTTTTCTTCAAACATTCAGCTTCTTTTGATTGAATTTTTATATTCGATGTGAGTCAGCAAAAAGAGGCATGGGCAAACCTAAAGTTTTATGTGTTGTTTTTCCATTCGGTAGTAACGTTGCAGCGAAACCAGTGAAAGCCATTGTACTAAACAACTTTGTTTTGAGACTTGAGTAAATAGTAATATAATATAATGTTGTATAAACAAAAATTTTACCTAAATCTCCCGGTAATGTATAAACCGTCAATGTATAAACATTTTAATTGTTGACCATCAGTTTTTTCTAAAAGAGTTAAAACATAATCAACAATTATTTTTTGGTCATGATTTAACTGACTGTATTGTTGTTGACCAAGTAAGACTTCTTTTTCCAATTGTTTGGCATGTTCTTTTTCATATTCAATCGTTATTTGTTCCATTTCTGGAAATTGTGAAAGTTCCCAATTTTCTTTGCAAAGTAATTGACCAATTTGAATATAAGCCTTTCTTATCCCAGTGACTCGTTCAAATTGTCGTATATAATCTTCTGACATTGCAACTTGAAATTCATCCCACAATTCTTTTGAATGCCCTGGTTGGCAATGTATTAATATTTGAACAAAAAGTAACCTAAGTTGTCTTGGCATCATCCAAATAGAAGCTTCGTTCATTGCACGTTTCCATTCTTCATTATCTTTAATTAAGCCTAAAGCTAAACATGAAGAAGTAAACGTTTGATGTAATTCACCATTGACTGTTTTTAAGTCATTATAGCATGTTGCTCCTTTGACATTCAATAAAAGAATACGTAAATGAAATAATTCGATTTTAGTTGGGCTAACTGAGTACATGCGTCCAATATAGTTAAAATGACATTGACGTTTTTTCCAACGATAAATTTGTTTTCCGTTAAATGTTACCTTTTTAAATACAAAATATAAAGGTATATCTGTATATACATACTGACGTGCATCAACATTTCGTTTATTTTATTTAAAATAATCCATTAACATTGTTATACGATCTAAAGCAGATTGTAAATCTTGTTAATTTGATTTATTAGATATAATAACATTCTGTTCATTTGGCAAATGTACAGATAGACGAATAATAGCATGACTCTTCTCTTGTAATGTTTTACCTATAAACGCCAGTAAGCTTCAACTGGTCCTACATAGCGTGCTTCAATAAAATCTTTGATTTCGTCATGAACAATTTCTACATTATTCACATCTTGTTCTATAACTACAGATGCTGCATCGTGACCTTTGTAAATATATTTGTATAAATACTTTACTGACTTAATACTTGAAACAACTTCAACATTAATATGACAATTAAAAATTTGTGATAATATGGGACAATAAGGAACAAACCGATTATCTACTACAAATTCTTCGGGTTTCTCATACAAAATGCCAGTGTCTCTTCGACGATATTGTGGATAACCATTTTCATCCATAGTTGTTTCCTCGTGAAAGGATTTTGGAAAATATTTTGAACATTTTCCATTTATCATACACCAATCACCATATGGTCCATGAATCATATTCTTCATGACAATTTCATGTAAATTTTTATCAATAGCAGGATCGGGAATTTCAGCAGAAATATATTTATCAACAGTTTCCAAATTAGTAATTTTGCAATTTTGTTTCATAGTTATTAACATATGTATGTGCGGCAAACCGCGTTTCTGAAATTCAATTACATAAACAAATGCTTTTACTTCACCAAAAAATTTCTGTCGAACAATCAAATCTATCAAATTATTTTTTTTATATCAAAAATTCTAGCGCAAATATCAGGTCTATCATTAGGTTGTTGATTTGGAAGCAAATTTTCTTTAATTTCAAGCCAATTTGGATTACAAGTCATTGTAATAAAAATATCTGTTTTACCATATTTGCGAACAATAGTCATCGCATCTTGATAATTTTGCATCATATTTCTAGGTGAACCAATAAATGTAGAAGGAAGTATTATTACACGTCCAATATAAACATTAGTATCAGCCACTTTTTTTCTAAATAGTCAATCAGTCCTTGGTGCTTTTCCACTCTCAAATGTTTTTGATTTTCTTTACACCAATTAATTCTATCTTTTTCTATTTTTACATAGCTATCAACAAGCCATTGTTGAAATAGCCGTTTACCTATTAAAAAAACATTGACATTATTACATACAGCCATTCGGTATTGAACATACATGGATCTAGTTACACGTTTTCCATCCGATTTGTTTAATATTATCATGCCAACCTTGTGTACCATATGGATAATACATTGGATAAATCCAAGGTTCAACGTTTGGATCCATACTAACGTATTTTAAAGTTTTATCACATTTGTTTCTAATTGTAACATAACAATCAGGAATATTTCCATCTGCAGTAGTTGAAAATATTGCAGCAACTTTATTAATTTTTTGAACATTATATCTTCCACGATCAATGCCTGTTTTTTTATTTAAAAATCCTATTTTTAAATTAGGTATATTTAAACCTAAACTTTTTTGATTAAGTACTTCTTCGTGCATCATTTGATATGATTGAGCAAATATATTATTATTACGAATAATGTCATCTAATGTACGCAATAACTCTTCATGAAGATTTGTATTTACATTTAAACGGCATTCTGTAGCTTCGTTAGCGTCAAGAATAAAAAGCTGTCCATAACTTGATTGCTCATTTATAGCAGGATATAATGCAGTATTAATTTGGTAATAAATTTAACCTTGAATTTTGAAACAATAAGGTCCTCGTTTTTATGCATTAAAATTAACCAAATTAGCATTAAAAGATGCAAAAGAAAATGCACCATTGTAACTTCTTAGGTTTTTAAAAAACTCATTAGATTTTTTATGATTTCCCAAAAATAATTGTTGTAGTTCATTAAAAAATGTTGGTAAAGGTTCCAATATAACTTTTCCATGATTACAACTATCTTTGAATGAGTTATCTTTATTGTGAACTTTTTCAGCGTGAAAATGTTTCCCTCTACAATATTCACACTCGACTTCCATTTTTTCTACATAATGTTGACTTAAATTATGATAATCTGTATTTTAAAACCCTTTGTAGTTAGCTCGAAAATTTCTAATTTTTAAATTTGTAGTATTATACGTTTGCAATAATTGTTTATCAGTTTCGAACAAATTATAACTAAAATCAGTGAGTTACACGCAGAATATTTGATCGAAGTATCAAAAAATAATATTTTAACTAAAATGAGTATCTAGAAATTTTCAGCTACTCTGAAAACGCATTTTAAAGTCTATATATTGTGTCTTGATATTTTGTTCAAATATTCTGTTCATAAATGAGGGAAAATAGTCTCAATTTGACCATATTGGTATCTTGTACTAAATTTTTCAAAAAATACCAAACGGCATTTAAAAATAGACGTTTTTAGCTATAATTTGCGCACTTGCTGCTTTTTTAATATTGAAGTATATTCTGGGGAGAGAGGTCTCCATTTACAGAAAACGCCCTATATACACGGTGTCTCGTATAATGTATGCAATACTTAATAGAAAGATAGACGAGATTAAGGTGAACATAAAAATCTACTATAGTTTTTGGATATCTCCAATAATAGCCAAAATAATAATTTTTTAAATTGAACAAATAAGAGCGCACCGAAAGTAGCGCTAAGCCGCTCGAACCGGCAGCCAATGCTTGACACAATGAGCCGTGCTATAGCTAAAGTGGCTCAGAGGCTTGATTCTTGAATTTATTCGCAAGAGAAACGTATGCGCAAATACCCTTTCAAACAGAAAAGTTGCAAGTTTATTGGTTAAAAGCCATATAACAGCTAATAAATTTCTAACTTTTCTATAAGATCAGAATTTGCAAATACGTTTCTTTTGCGAATGAATTCAAGAATCGAGCTCCTGCACTTCTTTCGGTGCGCTCTCATTCGTACAAATTAAAAAATTCGTATCTCGCTTATTATTGGAGATGTCCAAAAACTATAATAGACTTTTATGTTCACCTTTATTTTACTGTTCTTTTAGATTTTATTTTCTTTATAAAAAATAATTTTTCTCATCTTTTTGTGCATATAGGTATTTAGTACACAATATCATGTTTTTTTAGTAAAAAACAGTTATGTAATCTTTTATACCAATAGATTCTTTTTATTATTTTGTGCATAATATTATTAACATAAAACTACTTTCTTTATTTTTTAAAATTTTCTTTACTATCTTTTAATTTTCTTTTCTTTATATAATAAATAATTTCCTTCATTATTTTGTGCATAAAAATATTCAGATAAAATAATCAAAAAGTAAATATTTTACAAAATATTTCATAGCTTAGTTTTCTGTATAATAAAAAACATTTTGCAACATACAAATTATAAAATATTTTCTAAAATATTCATTTTTTATCATTTTATTTTTATAATTTATATTATGCACAAAATAAAAAAAAATTAATTAATATAAGAAAACCATATAGCTGTTTTCACAAAAAATTATTTTGTGCATATAAATATTTGTTGAAATATTTTGCTTTTTTGTAAAAAACAGTTATGTTGTCTTTTTATGCCAATAGATTCCTTTTATTATTTTATGCATAATATTATTATAATAAAACGAGAAAAAATGAATAATTTACAAAATATTTTATAATTTTTATAAAATATTTCTTGTTATGCAAAAAACTAAACTATAAAATATTTCGTAAAATATTCATTTTTTATCATTTTATTGTAATAATATTATGTATAAAATAATATAAGAACAATCTATTGGTATAAAAAGACCACATAACTGTTTTTTATAAAAAAGCATGCTATTCTAACAAATATTTATATGCACAAAATGTCATGGTTTTTAAATTCTTTTTCTTATTTTGTGCATATTATTAAAATAAAATAATAAAAAATGAATATTTCACAAAATATTTCATAATTTATATAAAATGTTCTGTATTATACAGTCAACAATGTCGTGCTTTTTAAAAAATATATAGATAAAGAGAGAGAAAGAGAAAGGGAGAAAAAGAAGGAAAACAAATATAAAACCAGGTAATAATGTCAAAAATATACATAGTTATTTTTAAAAAATTATATTTATATAAAAAATATAATTATTAATATCATGTTTTTTTTAAAAACAGTTTTGTGGTTTTTTGTATCAATTGATTCTTTTTCTTATTTTATGCATAATATTATTAAAATAAAATGAATATTTTACAAAATATTTTATAGGTTTTTTCATAATTTTTTCAGTTTTTTTGCATGCATCATAGTCTCATTAAGATAGTTCAATTTTCAAAAAATTTCTAAGAAAATGATTTTTTTGGAGAACCACCTTAAATATATATTATACTATATTATTAAATTTTTAATAAAAAACAAATTTATAAAATAAAATAATATATATAATTTTATATTTTATATTGGAATAATATTTACTATATTTCTAAACTTAAAAACATAAATTACATTAATAAAATAAAATAATTATAATTTTATATTGGAAAAGACTTTTACAATATATATAATGTATTAGATACACATTTAATATAGTAGAGGAGAAAATGGTAATATAGCCAACGTGGACATAATATGGCTACCCATATTAACTCCATTATTAGCTGACGAATTTTAATAATTATTTATGATATCATTTGTTTAGTAGCCTACTGTTATATAAAGATGCTAATATGACAAAGCACAACAGTCAACATTTATTATAAAGCATTTTTACTTTTAAAGATTTCGAAAATTTTTTAAGGTACATTTTAACATTTAATTACACATACTTTCTCATTCTTTTTAAATTTAACCGCATTATCATCCAAATGTATGTACACTTGGGAACTTTTTTATTATTTAACTTTTTATTCGGCTGTATATATTTCGAGTTATACAAAATTGAACGATGATATAGGATGTTGTCAATATGGCCATCTAAGTGTGCTAGTAATAGTCACTTTCGAGATCTCCATTTCAACAAAATTTCTCGATAATACGATTAAAGGTTTAATTTAAGGCTGTTCATTTTTTCAAATTTTTTATATAATAGAGTTCTTTAGATTTAAAATTATTTTTATTTAATTTCCATTAAAAGTGAATAAAAATCATCTGTTTCGATATAACATCTTATTTTATATAAATATATGTTTCTAACAAAATACTGTGGCATTTTTAAACAAAACCAATTTTTTTACATTTATTTTTGTGGTAGCCATATTTATCCTCCCATTTCTTTTCGGCCTATTTTGCAGTATCGTTACATTTTTATAAATAATATATAATATGATAAATATTTTATAACTTTGAATTGAAAATCTAATGAGCAATATTTTGATAAATATAATCATAAAATTTCAACTCAAAATATTAATTATTAACAAAGTTATTAAATAAAATATAAATGGATGGCCATATTACCACCTTCTCCCCTATATTATTAATTATTTGCTATATTATTAAACTTTATTAAAAAACAAATTATGATAAAAACATATTGATAAAATAAAATTATAATTTTATATTGAAAAAGAATTATATAATATATTTAATATATTATATTATTTTAACCCTTTAAAAACCAAATGCGGACACTTTTTCTATGCGCGCAATTTTGCTCATTGCACATCATGGCTGTATAATTATGATTATAAATATATTTCTTTTAAATTTATCTTTAAACTTTTAAATCTTTTTTAACATAAAATTTTAATTTTTTAATTTTTATAAAAGTAAATGAAAGATATGGGACTAAATAGATTGACAGATAAATAGATAGATGGGGTGTGTAAAATATATAGGCAAAATAGGCAAATTATATTAAAATATAATTAGGTGAAACAATGACTTCTGTAGATAGAGGGAACAAATATAGAGTGCAAAAGAGAATGAGAAAGGGAAGAAAAGATTGTAAGAAAAAAAGTAATGAGGGGAAATATCAGATAACATGCTATTTTATAAAAAAAAATAACGCAACAGCTTTTTAAATAATTTTTATATACCTCGCCTCTTCCTTTTTTCTCCTTCCATTTTTTAAATGTAAATACCTTTATCTTTATCTTTCTTTATCTTTTTCCCTTTCTTTAATCTATCCTTTATCTTCTGCAATTTTGAATAAAAAACGTGTAAGTGTAATTTTATAAATAATTACATAATATCATATAAAAGCATATTTTATTAAAAATTATTATTTACTTAATTTTTTTAAACTTAGTTTTTTATAAACACACACACACATATGTATGTATGTATTTATAAAAAAAGTTAAAAAAATTAAGTAAATAATAATTTTTAATAAAATATTTTATATAATACTATGTAATTATTTATAAATTTACATAATTTTACACACGCACGCGCGCGCAAAAAAATAATAAGCTAAAAAAATAATATAGCCAAAAAAATAATATAAAAAAAATAGCCAATAACATATATAATTGCGGGCTGCCAACTACATAAAATAAATAATATTCAAACGATTAACAATTTAACCTGATATTTTACCTTCTTATTTTTTCCTTTTCACTCCCATTTTCTTTTTCTTTCTAATCTCTTTCCTTTCCATCCCTTTTTCTGAAAAAATTCATGCTCTGTCATATGCAAACTGTTAAAATATATTATTTTAAATTAAATTTTTATTTAAATTATTAATTATATTATATTTTAATGTTATTTTTTATCTTACTATTACTTGATGTTTCTCCTTTCTTACACTCTTTTTTCTCTTTGTCTTCCTTTTTTTCACTCTCTTTCTGTTTCTTCTTTCTACGAATATTGCTGCTTCTCTTTTTAAATTCTTTCTCCCTTACTCTCTCTCTCTCTCTCTCTCTCTCTTTCTCCCTTCATTCTTTTTAATCTCTTTCCTTTTCTGATAAAATTTATGCTCTGTTAGATACGTAAAGTACACGAACTGTTAAATGTATTATTTTAAATTAAATTTTTGTTTATATTAGGCGATTTTTGGCGATCGTTTGATACGTGTACCAAAGTGTACCAATATGTACCAGAGCGTTTTCGCGTGTTTGGTACTTTTTGGTTAAGGCGTGGCTAACCATTTTGATACATTTCTGGTTGATACCAGCTATACCTTGCAACGAAGTAAAATAGTTTTTTCCAAATCTGCGGTATGAAAAAAAGAGAAAAGAACCAGTCCGTTTTAGCGTTCATAGTGGTATATGGTAGTGGTACATCGTATCAAGATAAGTTCCACCCCTACCAATATCAACCTTGGTACATGTACCAAACAATCGCCAAAAATTGCTTATTATAAATTATCTATATTTTAACGTTATTCCTTATTTTATTATCACCTGATATTTTCTTTCTCATTTCTTCCTTTTGCCTGTCTCTTTTTCTCTTTCTCCTTTTCTCTCTCTCTCTCTCTCTCATCTCTTTCTTGCTCTCTTTCTGAAAACTGTAAAATACGAAAAGTACGCAAAATATCAAATTAATAATATTCCTTATTCTATTTCCCTTTTTTTTATAACAAACAATTAATAATTTTACCCGATATTTTACCTTCTTATTTCTTTCTTCTCTCCATTTCTCTCTCTCTCTCTCTCTCTCTCTCTCTCTCTCTCTCTCTCTCTCTTTCTCTCACTTTTTTCCTCTCTCTAATACATAAAATACGCAAACGGTTAAAATATATTATTTCAAATTAAATTATTACTTAAATTATTAATTATATTACATTTTAATGTTACTTTCTATTTCATTATTACCTGATTTTTCTCTTATTTCTTTGTTCTTTTTTTTGTTTTTTTTTTAACTCTTTCTGTTCCTTCTTTTCAATATCGCTGTTTCTTCACAAAATCGCTGTTTCATTTTCTAAGTTATTTAATTCTCCCTTACTCTTTCTCTCTCTCTCTCTCTCTCTCTTTCTTTGTCTGTAATATGTTTCCTTTCCTTTTCTATTTCTAATAAAATGTATGTTCTGTCAGATACATAAAACACGCGAAATGTTAAAATATATTTTAAATTATAAGTTATATTAAATTTTAATGTTATTCTTTATTTTACTATTACCTGATGTAATTATAAGTTATATTAAATTTTAATGTTATTCTTTATTTTACTATATTACCTGATGTTTTTCTTCTTATTTCTTCTTTCTCCTCATCTCTCTCTCTCACCTCTTTTCTTTCCTTCTTTCTTTCCAAAAAAAATTCATTCTCTGTCAAATATGTAGAGAAGACGCTGACTGTTAGAATGTAATATTTTAAATTAAATTTTTATTTTAATTATAAATTATATTTGATGTTATTTCTTTAATATGCATATTCACATGATAGCTGTCAAAATTCAATGACAGCTACTCTCGACTAAACTGTCAAACCACGACTCTCGCACACGAAGCGAGTCAAGCGCGAGACAGCCAATCGCGATCGGAATAAAGCGGCAACAATGCAATCGCGATTAGCAGGCAACTTTAGGGTTACATGGCTATTTTATAAGAGGATAATTTTAAATGATAAAAAATGAATGATATGAAAAGAATGTCCATGAATCTAGTTAATCTAGTACATCAATATTTTCCTTTTGATGCTAAAATGACATATTTATAGTAAAATAGTTTTATATTATAATGATTTTATTTCTTTATATTTCCGTATATTTATATATTATTTTTTAATATATTTCTATATATTTATGTATTATTTTTCTATATATTTTCTGTATATACTTTTTTCGGTATGACTTTTTTCTCGTAATTTTTTAAAAATATGCATAAGAATGTATTCTTATGCATATTTTTAAAATAATACAATTAGTCTATCAGTCTATACATAATTTTTAATATTATAAATAAGAGAATGTAGTTATATTCTCTAATTTATAACATTAAAAATTATGTATAGACTGATATTACGACTGATATACTGATATTTACATTAATCAGTTTTTATTTTTAGTTAATAAAACTAGAAAATATCGGTATTTTTATAACATTTTAAATTGATATTTCTTATTTTTAATCTTAGAACGATATATATATATATATATATATATATATATATATATATATATATATATATACAGGTGATACGGTTGACGTGGAACGTCCCATGTGTGTGTGTGTGTGTGTGTGTGTGTGTGTGTGTGTGTGTGTGTGTGTGTGTGTGTGTGTGTGTGTGTGTGTGTGTGTGTGTGTGTGTGTGTGTGTGTGTGTGTGTGTGTGTGTGTGTGTGTGTGTGTGTGTGTGTGTGTGTGTGCACGTCCAGAGGCAGTTTCCGAGACCAAAAATTAAAATGCTTAAAAATATTTTTTTAATATCTTTCTTATCGTAATTTACCCCCCCCCCCCCTGTCCAAAATTTGATGCAACGTACAGGGACGCGTAAGGGTTCAAATTACTTGTCTTTATTAGTACTTTCTGATGAAATATGCTTTTTGCAAAAGACAACATGGCGACACCAATATGGCGTTCATAATAAGGGAAATAAAAAAATTTACTGTCTTATTTTTGCTTTAATGTTCCGGAAAATATCTTCTTTAT
>NW_023415644.1:0-2193 GCF_013373865.1 Monomorium pharaonis | reverse complement strand
AGATCTGGATTTTCCCTTATAAATATAATAAATATTATTTAATTGTTAATTAACTCCTATTTGCAAGATTCTTTTAGCATATTTTATATATATTATTTACAATAGTCTAATCGAAATAATTACTCCGTTCTCTAATCAAACTTTTATGAAATAGGTATTAAAATTAAATTAGCCAAAAATTAAAGTCCTAAAAATAATTTAATTTGGCTTGTCATAGACACATTTCTGACAAGCAAAAACGATTCATTTTGACAAAAGCAAGTCCTCGCTGCGCGTTGAATGTAACGACTACTCACATTTCATGTTAATAAAAAGCGGCGGGCTAGGAGTTTCTCCCACGGCGTTCGTGGCCACGCAGGAGTATTCGCCGACGTGTGCGAGCGTCAGCACGCGGAGGGTCAACGAGTTAGAGGCCACCAGAATCCCAGCGCTTACGTCGTGCTCTAGCCGCTGGTTCTACAAAAAACGCGCGGATTTGAGTAACAGTCAATCATGTCGGATAACGAGCCTCTCTCGATTTCGCCTCATTCCCCCTGGTTTCTACTTACATTGTGGTACCAAGTCACTCGCGTCGGTGGCGGATTGCTCTGAACGTCGCAGAGCAACTTGAGATCGTCGCCCTCCCTCAAAGTGTCCAAGACGTAGCCATTAGCCAAACGAGCGACCACCACTGGAGCATCTGTTTGTAATCGGAGAAATTGCGTCATTATTTTTTATAATATTTACTTCGCAACGAGAGTGTTTCGGTTAGTGAAGGAGGGACTGAAATATAAAAACGAGATTCTTCAAAGGGAGTATTTTCAATATTTGCGGTTTACATAAAAATTCTCTGAATATTAAAAATAATATTCTTGGACACTTCAACACACGCATTTAACATTGCGCATTATTATTTAGGGAGAAACCAAATTCGAAAGCCGTGAAACGTTACAAGGTTGAAAAACTCACAAGAGATGCGTAGTATTTTCACTTCCTCGAGCACTCCCCCGGGAAATCTCGGATTTTCGGCCCGACAGACTAGTTCCTTGCCATCGTCCTCCTTGAGCAGGACCAAGGCCAGCTTGCTCACCGTCGAGTTACTCCTTTGCGTGGTCGACACGTTGGGATCGGCCATTACGCGTTCGCCGAGTCTCCAAATGATCCTAGCCGCTGGAGAGCTGCCCCACGTTTCGCATTTGGCGGCGATCGGGCGACCCGCGAAGATCTGTTCCTCGCTCAGAACAATCTTCACGATTGCCGGTTTGACTAAAAAGTAAAGCGAGAGTTAGTAATTAAAATTAATTACGCGGAATAAATGTAATGAGGACGCAGTTGCATTAAGAAAAACGTTCTTAAAAATTTACTTATGGGATATAAATTTATTTCACTGAAATAAATCAATTTTTATTCAAATACGTAGAAATAAAATTCTACTTCTAACAAATAAACAAAAAAAAAAGAGATATATTTCACAAAAATATATTTCGTTATTGCGGTCAAAATTTTTTTATAATTAATAAATAACGAAGAACTATCACAAGCAACATTTGCTTCTAAATATTTAGACTAAATATTTAAATCGTTTATATTTTTATAACTCTTCGCAATAATTATTTTATGTTCCTTCTTGATTGACTTTACATTTCTAATATAAGATGACACGAAGGCAGGCAGCGTGTGACGGTCTAACAAGTAACATACTTTGCCGTCAAAATCTACATCTGCGGATGTAGGCACGATGGATGATTCCTGCGGGATGCAAAAAACTACGAGCGAGCCGAGAGCCTCGTCGTCGGTGTTGGGCCACGAAAATAACGGTCCGAGAGGGAGGGCCAGATGCCCGCCGCCCCGAACCGCGTATTTTTACTTTTGGATGACAATTCCGCGAAATGCGACCGTCAAAGGAGTTAAGGAGACCCGCGCCAAATGGTCGGAATTCATCTCGCTTCCGCTGCGGATCAGTTTGCTCACAACTATATTTAAATTTCTTTCTCCGCCGTGAAATATTTCGGTATGCAAAAACATTTTGAATGCAGTGAATTCAAAAAAAGCTGAAATAATTCGAAAAAATCATGTCTGTTAAAAAAAATGTGGCATTCGGAATGCTTTGTTGGATGATTTGATATTTAAGTTTCATTGAATGGATGAAAGAAACGAGAAATAATTTACGCGTTTTTTTTTTTTAAAATCGTAGATAAATAATCTTCTCTTCTA
>NW_023415643.1:38679-84437 GCF_013373865.1 Monomorium pharaonis | reverse complement strand
GAAGACAAAATCTTATTTATCAAACTCTTGTGCCTTTGTATCTTGTCTTTTATCTTTTGCTTCTTGTTTGCTATCGCTCATAGCCTGTTTTATTTAAACTCATTAAAAATAAATCTTGAATACACAAATCACAAATCTCCTGGTAGCTTATCGTAAATATAGAAAATCAATTTTAATTACACTTGACGACAAACCCTAGCAGTTTCCATTTTAAAACCTAATACAAATAACAAACCTTCTGTTGGCTTAATAAAAATAATAATAAGAAAAGAAATATTTTAATCCAATATCAAAATTTTCTGGTGGCTTATTTTAAAATAAAATTCTAATTCTCAAATTCGATTTCAACTTAACTTTAATAGAATCACGAAATTCTTTGGTGGCTATTTAATTTCAAACGAATTTTCTGGCGATTACAAAATTTTTAGTGGCAGCTTACTACGCGCCCTAAATAACAATCTTGCAATTATTATAACCAATCCCGTTTTTAATTTTAAATCACCCAAAATTCTTTGGTGGCAGCTTACCAAGCGCCCCTAGCAAAGACATTTGCAATATCACAAAATCTCTGGTGGCTAATAAACTACAAACACACAAAATACTCTGGTAATTAATACATACTATATTTCAAAATGCCGATTACAAGATCTGAATCTGATAAAGCAATTTCGCGAGAAGAATTAGAAAAGTACGCTCAATTATTGGAAGAAAAAGAAAGAATATTGAAGGAACGCACAGAAACTCTAGAAGCTAGACAATTTGAATTAGAACAAAGTCGAGCAATTATGGAACAAGTAACACAACAGCTAGCTTCATTAAACGCGCTACCCGATCAAATAGAAAAGTTAAATTCCCGTTTTTTCGAAATGCAACAATCAAATACGAGCGCACCAACTCCTATATCTCCCAATCCTTCCCGACGGAACGACTTTGACTCACCAATTCGTTTTAAAGACGCGATTGATACTATTCCTAAATTTGACGGACGTAATATGTCCGTATTTCAATTCAGCAAAATTTGCGAACGTGCTTTAGACCTCATTCCGGAATACCATGAATTTTATTTGATGCAATTAATTACTAATAAACTACAGGGTCACGCTTACTCAGCCATCGAAGGCGCAGATCTTCGTAGCGTGCGCGATCTGACGCGAAGACTAAAAGAATTTTTCGGCCCGAACAAATCTGTTGACCAATACCGCGGAGAACTCGCAAATATCTACATGAAACATAACGAAGATATTTTTGATTACGTCGCTCGCGTCCAGGAATTACGTTCCGCAATTACTGACGGAGAATCTGATCGATACGGAAATATAACGGAAGATAAGAAAGCAGAAATCGAACATATAGTCAAAACAAATTTTATTAACGGCCTACCCCAGACCTTCTAGTACGCGTTAAATTAGAAAGATGTTTCTCTCTTGAAGAATCCATTGTCACGGCAATCCAACTTTCGAAAACCCTCAAGGTAGAGAAGGCTCGTAAACAAATTAACCCTCCGTATCCTCCGCGTGCTGATTTCCCTAATCGCGCTCCACAACCTCGTTTGGTACCAAATTTACAAAATCAGAATATAACTTCACATCGTAACACCGCGCAACCATTTATTCGACCGCTTGTCTCTGGACAGCCCGGTCCCAACTATCCCACCGGTAAAATATGCAAATATTGTAAGACACCCGGTCACTTCATGAGTGAGTGTCGTAAATTCGCCTACCGTAAGGCACTAGAAAGCCAGAATCAGACTCAACAGCCAGTTATCTTGCAACAAAAGCCACAACAAAATAATTCGGGAAACTTCCCGGGCGTTCCGATGTCAGACGCCCGTCGGAACGACTCCGCAATAGCGCGTCCGACAACATCTCAACAGACTTCCGCAGCCACAATCCAAATCCCGCAAGCCACAGTTTCTACAACTTGAACGTAACAAAAGACGTTCACGCGTTACCCTCTGTCGACATTTCGTCCCCAGATCTAGTAAATCAATGCAATTTTATGCTTGATTCTGGATCTGCATTTAACTTAATAAAATCACGGTTCCTACAAGACCACATTACTATTAATAAAGATGACATCGTTACATTCAAAGGCATATCCTCTGAAATAATTTCTTCGATAGGATCCGTTGAGATTTTATTACTCAACCAGCCAACCAAATTTCAAGTAATTCCCGACCTTGTTGGTCTTCCACACGATGGAATATTAGGAAACCCTTTCTTCCAGAAAAACTCTGTCAATATTAATTATCAAAATAAATCTCTAAGCTACCAAGATATAAAAATTCCTTTCGCTAACTCCGAAATCATTATTCTTAAAGCTAGATCAGTTACCCCATTTCATGTTAACATTATTAACGTAGAAAAACAAGTTGGATACTTACCTCTATACGCAATTGCCGATAAAATTTACCTGGGAGATGCTATCGTCACAAATTCTAAAGGAAAAGCTTACTTACCGATCTTTAATACATCAGACAGCGAACAAAAGGTACGAATCCCTTCCGTCGAACTACAAGATTTCGACACGGCAACCTCTGTTGAACAAGCTGCCTCTCCCCCTCATTTACCAAATCGTTTACTAAATCCTGAGAGTCTCACACATTTAAAAATAATATAGATAACATTGGAAGCGGCATCGAACCGCTTGAGGCCAATGTTAGTCTGGGTGATGAAAATAATTCTTTACACACTGTCAAAACCCGAGGGCATGCGACAGTTCAACTTAATCTTGAAACCCCCCTGAACCTTAATGGAGATAAAAAAGATAACGCTGTGAGATACCGGAAGTCTCCTAAAATCAACGTTAATCTTGATGACAATCTTCTTCCCCTTCATGCTACCGAGACCCGAGGGCACACGGTAGCCCCGTCATTGAGCCCGGTGACTTATAATAAGAGTATAGATAACATCGGAGGAGTCCGAGGATCTCCTAACGAGGCCGATGTTAGTCTTGGTGTCAGCTCTGTTCTTCAGCATGTTACTGAAACCCGAGGGCATTCAGTAATTCTTGCCAATGTTATTAATTCTGCTAATTCAACTAATTCTACTACTACTAATTCAGAGACTCGTTCAAACTCACATACCAAAGGAGTCCGAGGACGTCCTGAGGTTCCTGCATACGATAATCCTGTATACTTTCATTATACGACTGAATGTCATCCCAAATGTACACTCACTCGCTCGAAAACAATCGTACCTCGACAATTCTTAATCTACTCAGACTCGATCATTTAAATCCAGAAGAAATAGAAAATATTAAAACGCTAATCAATGAAAACGAAGATAGGTTTCATCTTCCTGGTGATAGCCTCGAAGCCACAAACGCTGCTGAACACTTTATTCCAACCACTGACGATATACCAGTTCATACAAAACAATACAGATTTCCTCCCGTACATAAAGAAGAAATAAGTAAGCAAATTAACGGTTTATTAATAAACGATTCCATAGAACATTCCACTTCTCCTTACAATTCTCCATTATGGATCGTCCCCAAGAAACCTGATTCTCAAGGAAATAAACGATGGCGACTAGTCATCGACTATCGGAACTTAAACGAAAAAACAATAGGTGATGCCTATCCTCTCCCAAATATTACTGACATACTAGATCAATTGGGATCAGCAAAATACTTTTCCGTGCTAGATTTAGCCTCCGGTTTTCATCAGATACCTATGGCATCCAAAGATGCCCCTAAAACTGCTTTTTCGACCCCATACGGTCATTACCAATTCAAGAGAATGCCATTCGGATTAAAAAACGCTCCCGCAACTTTCCAACGCTTAATGGACAACGTTCTCTCTGGCCTACAGGGGAACGAACTCTTCGTTTATATGGACGATATAGTTATCTATGCAAAAACTTTACGAGAACACGAAATTAAATTCACCCGCTTAATGCAACGTTTAAGAAACGCGAATTTGAAACTCCAGCCAGATAAATGCGAATTCTTACGACACGAAGTAGCCTATCTTGGACACATAATTGGATCGAACGGCGTAAGGCCGGATCCCGGAAAAATCAACTCAATAATGAATTTCCCTACTCCCAAAACTCCTAAGAACATTAAACAATTTTTAGGCCTTGCTGGCTACTACAGACGCTTCATTCCAAATTTTTCTAAAACCGCAAAACCTCTCACAGACTTATTAAAGAAAAACAGCACCTTTTCGTGGCAAGTAAAACAAATAGACTCATTCAACACTCTTAAATTAGCATTGTGCTCTAATCCAATACTCCAATACCCCGATTTCACTAAGCCTTTTATTCTCACGACCGATGCATCCGGATATGCTATCGGAGGAGTTTTAAGTCAAGGTCCCGTCGGACAAGACTTACCCATTTCCTATACTTCGCGAATTCTAAATGCTGCAGAAAAGAACTACTCTACAATTGAAAAAGAATGTCTAGCCATAGTATACTGTATTAATCATTTCAGACCATACTTGTACGGAAAACGCTTTACAATTATTACCGACCATAAACCTCTCGTTTGGCTAAACTCGATTAAAAATCCGTCTTCCCGCTTATGGAAGTGGCGCAACAAATTATCCGAATACGATTTTGAAATTAAATATAAGAAAGGAACTTTAAATAATAACGCAGATGCCCTGTCGCGAAACCCACCTGAGAATCATGTTTTTCCATTAATAAACGCGGATCAAGACGATTCTTCTGATGAATCCTTATTCTTTTCTAGTAATAAAAACCGAACCTTACCACAGACCCCACCGCAAAATACTAATAACGAAAATTGCATTTCAATAGAAACTCACGACGATTACGTAGACATGAATGCATCACGAAATTCTAATCACGAAAATTTAGAGGAAATCTCCGACTATACCGAAAGTGATACAGATGACGACGAAGAATATTACGACGAATTACTTACTCCTATATCAACCCCTCATGAACAAATTCCGCTTCTTCCTCTCGCACTCCAAGAACCAACAATCGATAAAACTCGTGAAAACTTACTTAGCCGAAAAGATAACCATGTTATATTCATATACCTAAACGGTACTCCTTTTGATAACGGCGCGAAACAATATTCAGAAGCTAACTTACTACCGAACTACGAAAACTTAACTTACGAAAGAGCTAATGTAAAGACCATAAAAGGAAACACTGTAATTTCACTCCCTATAAAATTTAATAATCGTACACTATTAGAGCCACAAACTTTAAAAAATTGTTTTCAATCATTAGTAGACGTAATAACTGAATTAGAGCTCAAATCAATAAGCGTTAGTAAAACCGAATCTTTTGACGACATTCCATGGTCTTACGTCCTTAAGCAATTCAAAATTTATTTAACAGGAACTAACTGTCAAATTACTATTTGTGAAAATTTAATCCGAAATCCTGAGCCTCACGAACGTGAAGCATTGATCTTAGAAAATCACGCGTCCTCGCACGGTGGTCACAAAGGTGTAACGAAAACCTATAATCGGTTAAGACCACATTATTTTTGGAGCTCTATGAAAAAGGATATTTCAGATTTAATTCGAAAATGTAAGCAATGTCAAATTAAGAAGCTAACCAGAATTAAAACTAAACAGCCCATGATAATTACAGACACCCCCGGAACAGCTTTCGATAAAGTTTCGCTTGATATAATGGGACCATTACCAGTCACCATAAAAGGAAATCAATACATTCTAACAATGCAAGATTTATTAACGAAATATTCCGTAGCCGTACCATTAAATGACGCCACGTCGGTATCTATTGCCGACGCATTTGCGAAGAATTTCATATGCATTTACGGTGCTCCGAAAGCCATACTCACAGATCAAGGAGCAAATTTTCTATCTTCCCTTATGCGATCTTTAACTAAGAAATTCAATATTCAACATTTTAAAACAACCGCCTATTATCCTCAGTCGAACGGTTCTTTAGAACGATCGCATCACGTACTAACCGAATATCTTAAAACGCAAATTGACAAAGAAGATAACTGGGACGATTATATTAACATGGCTATGTTTTCTTATAATACTAGTGTACACGAAGGTACAAAATTTTCGCCATACGAACTTATATTCGGCAAACTAGCTCGTTTACCCTCTAGCCACCCTCCTTTAGAGTCCAATAACGAAAATACGTATCACGAATATATCACAGATCTCGCGAATAGATTACACGAAACACGTGAAGAGGCTAGACAAAATTTAATCTCTGCTAAAGAAAGAAGCAAACGATACTATGACAGACACATAAATCCTCGACATTTTGAGGAAGGCACAGAAGTATTTCTATTGAAAGAACCAAGTAAAGGAAAATTCTCTGATCAATATGTGGGACCTTACAAAGTAATTGAAAATCTCCCACCCTGCAACGTAAAAATTCTAATTGGTAAAAGACCACGCGTTGTGCATATCAACAAATTGAAGGTAGCACACGTGGATCCAGGATGAGCGCCTAATCATTATTTCTGTTCACAGATGCTTTGGCACCGTCGGCCAGGTCTTCCGGCCCGACATTTAACCACTCCTATAAAACCAGTCGATAAATCACCATTTTGGTACTGTGTACAAAACACAGGCTACCGCGAAAAAGTAACTAATTTTTGCCTATGTCTTAAATGTTTTAAACAAATTAGAACTCTTATAATTCGAGCCCAATATGAATTTGAAGCATCACATTTTGCCTTAAACTCTTTAACATACCACGAAGTAAATTGTAGTCAATGCTTAAAATCAGTTACGGAAATTAAACCGATTAGAAATTGTTTTACATGTACCAATCGACTATGGCAATATCTACACGAAATCGATATAAGTGAACAGATAATAGATCATATGAATGAAACAACCTACGTGATTTCACGAGGTTCCTTTTATTAACGGGCATGCAAATACCATGCGCTTGATTCTTCGAGCAGCGGAAAATCAAGTGAATATCGAACTTACTGTCTCACCGGAAACATTAAGCTCGATCAAATATAATTAACACTTATTCAATCTAACATATTAACCAACATAATCAAAACTAATAACCCATTTGTTTATTTAAAATCATAAAACTTAATGATACATTATAGATCCCGCCGCACAAAAAAAAACAAAAAACACAAAATAAAGAAAATAACAAATAATGCTTATAATTAATTGTCCACATAACCGATTTACGCAAATCTATTTTAAATATTAATAATTAATAATAAGATCGCATGAAAACAAAATAGAAGTATTATACTAATCATATCCAATAACCATTCTAACATATTATATTAATCGCATTTTATCTACACTAAATCTCACCGCATAAAAAATAATAATAAAAAATAAAAAAAAAAACAAATATGTAATACTTATATCATATTAAATATTAGTTTTATTCTTAACGTTTTATAGAATACATATAATCATACAATTTTACATACAATATATTACTAGCATTCAATATTACCTTTAGTACGCACATACGTATATACATACATTTTATTTTATAATTAATTAGGTAAAAATCGACACTTTGTATGACCAATCGTAATCGTTACCACAGGATACGCGCAGTTGCCTCGTTTCTTTTTATTATATACACATATATCGTTCGTTTATTCCGATACACAGTTACAATTAGTTTACTATATACCTTGCAATATGTAATCTTATACCACAAGCGCAATTTATACAAACTATTGATCCCACCGCAGTATAATAATTTCTATTAGTTGTAGTTACCACTAATCCCACCGCTGACAAAAAACATAATCCCACCGCTAAAACAATAACCGATTAGCTTATTTCGCTACTAATCAATAAATTACACGTCATCGATCAATCAATATCGCGCTACGCAAATAAGGCACCGAGCTGTCTATGCCGCCGATAGACTTCTCATATCGATTTAATGATTTGATTCATTTCGCCTTATTGCTACAAAATACAAATAATCCCTTCGCAGTTAATAACTCTACTAGCTTTATCACTACTGCTTGATGTTAAGAAATAAAAATAAAAATCCCACCGCTAAAAATTATATAAGCATATCTCACAATAAAAAAGGGGGAAATGGAAATATACATGAAAACAAACATAAATCCCACCGCTATTTGAAAGAGCCTCATTGATTGATCTGACCATACAAAATAATAAAAAATATATACATAATAAAATAAAAAATAAACATACATACATATATATTTATATCCCACCGCTTTACCATATGATGCAATGCTAACTACATAATATATCCCACTATAATATATATATATATCCCACCGCAATAAATATAACATAATAATACTAACCATATTAAATATTACTTTTAAGGATTATACTTGAGTTTTAAACTATATTAACCATATTTAGCTTTATTTTCGCCTCCCGTATACTTACATACATATTTTACGAATAATAATCATAAATTATCCATACAAAGAAAAAAGGAGTTACGCAAAAAAAAAAAAAAAAAATTCTTTAATTTTATTAAGTGCATTCAATATCGGCGTTGTCACACGAATGAACATAGGAAACATATATCATTATAACTTAATACTATTAACTTTAATTTTACTTTGCTTAAATTTTTATATATCATTTTATCCCACCGCTATTAACATTATTTGCTACTAAATAATAATATTTACTTAACAATATTTTACTAATCTTATATATTATTAATACTACATATCCTACGCAAGTCAAACTAATTTATCTTGCGTTTTACTTTATTTTATTTTATTAGATTGCTAGCATTTATACTTATAACCTACTACACAATATACACATATCTTGCGATTTACAATCTTATATTATTGTACTCGACACTTTGATAAGCGTATTTACATATCCGTTCTCTGCCGTACATAAATCTCTATTACTATAATTATATTCAATACTATTTTATTAACATAGATATAAGGTTATTCTTGTTCTCCTTCTTACATATATTTTAGTTACAAGTTATAGGCCTACAATTATGGTATAATATCTCATGAAATATCACGCTTTATTTTTAATCGTAATATAAACATTTATTTTGCAATATTCCTACAATTACACGCATATATACGTTACAATATACTACTTTATACCTTTATATTATATTTAGTTTTATTACTATAAATACATATACGCATAAAGGATCATTATATGAAAATGAAATCATTTATAATAGTTTTGACTTTCGTAATTAACGTTCACGCTTTAATCGGTTTCGATTGCGGCGGACGACACCTCAATATCACCGCTATATCATCGCTCGACGTAGGCGAGTGCGACTTGCAATACAAAAGACCTAATACCATGGAAATCTCTATTCAACTTCTACAATTATCTAATTACAATCAAGCTGAAGTTTTCCAGTGCAAAGTGGAAATTTCACGAACAGTCTTTTATTGTGGAATGAACTCTCACATCTCCGCAGTCCACAACGGCCAAGCCGAATATATCCACGAAACAGGATATACCACATGCATGAGGATGTTCAACGACGGAACCATATCAATGGGACCAGGAGTTCTCCTCACAGGAATCAAAGCCAATCAAACGACTTACCGCAGCTTCACCCTTGGAGGAAGAATTGAAAATAACGGATACTGTAAGGGTACAGCACAATATTCCGACCCTTATGGATCATGGCCTGACGTCATAGTTCAAGCCAGCGCCAAAATAACCATTAAATCATCTATGAATCCCGTTCATCTCGAATCTGGAAAAATAAAATTACGCTCTGGAACGACCTGCACACTTGTTGATAGCTTTTGTCTCGACACGGATGACGGATATTCATATTGGAAGCCGATACCGACTCCCGCCTGTGGATTTAATCAATATGATGTCCTCTACGAAGGACCTGCAAATAAAACTACTGAAAGCGACAGTTCTGAATCGCCAGTCTACAGTCTCACGACACAAGACGTTACCTTCGCTCTAACCAGCCGAGGAGAGCAACCTCTGTGCGGTTATAATTTACTACGCACGGAGCATCCAAAATTATTTATAATGGAAATTAAAAACGGAGCTACCTTCGCTAGCCGTACCTCCATTCCGATACACAACCTCGACATCTTTGCATATCTAAACTCTAAATTTGTGTACGTTGAAAAACACGTACGTAGCCAGATGACATCTCTATACCATAACGTAATGACGCAAAAATGTGAGCTCGAAAGACAAGTAATCACAAACGCTCTATCTTTCGCTGCTTTACAACCTGACGAATTCGCATACAGACTCATGAAAGGACCCGGCTATATGGCAGTCAATACCGGAGAGTCTGTCCACATTGTAAAATGTATTCCAGTGGAAGTCACATTGAGAGAAACAACTGAATGCTACTCTGAATTACCGATAACCGTACGAAATGGATCGTTTTTCCTGACGCCTAGATCAAGAATAATTTCTAGGGTAGGGAACAAACGAGAATGCAGCAACGAACTACCGACATTATTTAGAATCGAGCAAACCTGGCTGCAATTCACACCGAAACCCCAGGTCTTGCAATTACCGCCCGAACAACTTAAACCTCTTACTAAACTAACTTGGAACTACGCCAAGCCAGCACCTCTAGCCGTCTCCGGATTATATGCCGATAAGGAAATTGAAAGGCTAAGAGATCATATTATGTTTCCCGCTGAGAAACCTGCACTACTTCACGAAATCGCTAGACGCATCACTGGACATGATATTGGATCAAATGCCGTATCTGTCTATAATCTCCTAGACGAAGAAGCTCTTAACAAAATAGCTGACAACACTGCTTCTCGCCTATGGAAAGGCTTTGTAAATTTCGGCTCAGCAACAGCCGGAATAATGGGCATTTTTATTATTATACGTGTCATCAAAGTCGTGATCGACACACTCCTTCATGGATACGCCCTTCACTCAGTATATGGGTGTAGTCTACATTTACTTGGAGCCCTGTGGAGCTCTATCACTCACCTGCTACTTCACTTGAGCCGCGGACCGACGCGGAAGCCCGATAAGAAAATCGAACAACGACCACAGCAGCCGCCGCAACCACCTCCGTTGCCGACGGCCCCTCCAGCATTCTCCCGCTTGAAGGATGCCCAGATATACGTAATCAACGAGGAAAATTTATCCGACACAAACAGGCCAGTTTGTTCTCATCAGAAGGACGCCCAAATGAGCACGATCCAAGAAGAAGCCAACGAAAATAATCCGGTAACGTCCTTATCAGATAACTTTAACGCCTACCCTTACAAAACTTTAAGAGATCGTTTCGACGATCTTGAACAAATCCCTTCTAAATCATCGGGATTCGTTCTAAAATAGGGGGGAGGTGTCACGTCCCGTGTAAATTTTTCAATTTTTATTAATTATTTGCTTTATGAATTTCCTTTATTCGTATATCTATTCATATATTCAATTATATTTTAATCAATTTTATATTATTATTCATTTATTACACTTATATTATATTCTTATCCAATTATTTTAATTATTCAGTTAATTTTATATTATCTAATTCACTTATTATTCATATTATTATTCACATTATATATTCTTACATTCTATTATTATTTTAATAATAATATACTATCTCTATATTAACCAGTTAATACTTATATTATTATATTCTCTAACGTTCATAACTTTTGAACCACTATTTTCCTTATATTAATTATTAAGATCATATGAAATGTTATATTCTTTAAGGTTACAATCGTTCGAAATCATGATGATGATAGTTAATTACCAAATCTACATTGAATATCGAATTATTCAATTAAATTAATTATACACCTTATGGTCGACACCTAAATTTAATATTGTAAAGGAATTGCATCAATAATCGTTCATTTTATTATAAAAATTCTTTAAATTAAATTAAAATACTAAAATCTTATAAGTTACCGACTAACGGGATACCTCTACTATTAAAAACTTACCATTAACTTGTATACTTTGCCAATAGAGGGCCAACTGTCGATAACTTACCTGCACTTACCATCAATAACCATTCCCTAATTACCGACAATGGTATACTTACCATTTGTTACAAGCGCCTACCGAATGATAAACCCGTCATACACAGCCATCACGAATTCCTGGAAATGCTGCTGTAATTCCAAGAATTCCCGAAAACTTTTGCCAATATCTCGAGAACCATAAGAGGTAGAGTTGCCAAATTAATTCCAAGAAGCGTCGCAGACTTTGTTTATACTAAAAATCATGTTTCCAAAAATTTGGAAAAAACAATTATTTTTTGGGACAAATTTCACATTTTTTACCCAAAAACCGAAAACTTGCCAAAACGCTCCGTTTTACCTGATTCGACCGTAAATGATGTTCTTTTAAAAACTTCAATTTTCACCCCCACCCCGATTTTTCGGGAGGACCAAAATTCGGCCAAACATAGTCCTCAAGGTCCTCTATACGATGGTGCAAACCCCATCTCTTAATCTCTTACCGTTCACGAGATATAAATTTTTAAAGTGTCAAGGACAACTGCCAAAAGACCTTTATAAGTACTATAGGCCTTGAAACACAAGTCTCTCACCTTGAGAACCGTCATGGTACATGAGCACCCTTGTGAAGGTGAATGTAAAATCATTGCATCACTATCATGAAATATTATTAACAGTAGAATATTCATAAGACCATTGTAGAAGCCTAAATAATATATAAAATGGTTTAAACAATTAAATAATTATTAATATCAATTTTAGATTATTATTCCAAACATAAATATTAATTAACAATCACCTTTTTGCATAAATACTAATTAACAAATAGAATATTATATATACGAACAATAATTTAATTATAAATAAATAATCCTTATTAACTACATAATTTTGCAATTATCATTTATTCATAAAGCTAGTTAACAATCGATTTTGATTAAAGAAATAATTATTCAGGCTTTTGCAAGTGCATAATTAATAAATAAAGTCCCAAGGCCATGTCACTGAAGCTATCGCAGTGTACACAAGATGGCTGACCATCACTGTAATAAATGCGAACCTCTATAAGAAGAATGTAAAATTATTATAAAATTCACATATGCACCAGCGATGAAATATTACTTAAGGTAGAATATTCACTGACGATATTAATTGCAAACGTCTAAAGCCTTCAAGGTTAGCTCATCGAAATTATTACAAGTGCTAAAATTCAAGAGCGGCGAATCACTAAGGTGATCACCACTGTAATAGATGGGAACCCCTATTTGAAATATGTGCAAATATTATAACGCTTGAATAATGAAATATTACGCGCAACTAAATATTCATTAATAACACACTTGCGAAGGTTTAAAAAATATAAAAGTTACATATATCGTTTGAGAACCACTACTACTATATGTAAAAATTGTTACCACAAAGAAAAATGTTAATTAACAATTAGTTTATTGATAAAACATACCTACGTACGCATATTCAATTATTCAGACTCAGTTAATAATTAATCTTAATAAAACAGAACTCTAAATAATATAAAATCTATTTGTATCAATTAATATTACCATATAGAGTCATTATTTCAACAAATAAGTATTATAAATAATTAATTTCGTTAAATATCAAATAATTAATGCGTAGCGTCTATTAACAATTAAATTTTGCAAAAACTAAGTTTTACAATGAAAGAAATACTATTGTATAAAACCTCCGCAAGCGTACGAGTCGTAGAAACATTAATTAATAATTTATTTCACAGTTATAATATTTGAATGAATATTTTATATGCATAAGATGCATAAATTCCATTCTCACGCTCGGGTATGAGTCATCGTGAGTCACTTGCGAAATTGTTTGATCAAAATGTAATATGATATTTTTCTGTATCTCGAAAGACTAAACATCCGATGCAAGTACATCCTTTGTAAAATTATGCCGACATTCCGCGGCACCCTTTGAAATTAGACGCGAGAATGATGCAACTCCTACTTCGTACCACACCCCGCGGCCTACAAACTCGAACAATATAAAAGCGAGCGCCGCGGCGGATCAGCATTGCGCGCCGGTCTTTTCAAGTAACAACACCACGTTTCTCTGAGTGTTCACATTGCGCACTGAACTTCAACACTGTACCGCATATCTGCCATCTTAAGAAGCATCCGCCATTTTGTCGACTGTAGAAGGAACATTGTAACTGAAAGAAATAAAGACTTATAAAACTATAAGGGGATCCAGCCTCAATAATTCATATATCCCCGAAGACCTTTTGGTGAGTAACTTAAATTAATTTTATTTATCTGATTTATATAATCTCAATCAAGCTGTCATCAATCTCTACAAGTGAACACTCTGCCGCGCGTAATCACTTTTCGACCATCATTCTAAATTATTTTAAATTATTTTAATAATTAAATACTTAACAATTTAACGACCGAATAAATACTTATACAATATTACCCCAGTCTGCCGTTTGGAAATTTAATTCAATCTAATTCAATTTTAATATTATTCAATCATTATTTAATTTAATTTAATTCAATTTAATTTGCGACTTTGACAATTTAATTCTAATTTAATACTATTTAATTGACATTTTGATTTTCATTTAATTTAATATAATTGACTTTAATTCAAATTATAATTAATTCAATTTAATACAGCTTGGTTGACACATTGATATTTTATTTGACATTTATTGATACATTGACATTTTATTTGACATTTATTGATATACTGATTGATGCATGAACATTTTATTTCTGATACACCGATGTTTTAATATACTGATACTCTGATTTATTTTATCTTTTATGTGACATATTCTGCAATCTGATTTAATTTAATTTATGTTAATGTGCATTGATATCCCGATTTAATTTGATTTAATTTAAATTTCAATACTACGAATAACTCACCACTGAACTTGATTTAATTCATTTTAATGCAATTTAATTTACGATCCGATTTAATTCACAATTCAATTTAATGCAGCAAATCTGATATTTCACTTTGATTAAATACAATCCATACTACTATCCAATTCGATTTAATTTTATTCAATGCAATTTTATCCATGATTTAATACTTTGATATCTACTCTATTTCTATTTAATATCCAACTTGTACATCTCTAATTTAACTATTATCATAACATTCTACGTTACTTTGTGCCAGATATAATAAATAATATTCAAATCACTGATTCTAATAATTTACATGAAATAATATAATAATTATTCAAAGTTCACATGCAATTTACTTGATTTCATAACGCATTCGAGACCCAACTGAATTAAATGCACACATATATATTTGATACAATAATTGATTTTCATTTATACATGTTTTATTATTGCCAATTATAACCCCGCTTATTTTACTAATTTAGATATAGAAATTTAACTGAAGTACTTCCACACTCCTTAAACCTTTATGCGATCTCCAGCATTGTTACCTGAATAAATAAATAAATAAAAATTATAAAATACGATCGCATCCTTCTACTTTTCAACAAATAATTAAATCTCATATGCCTCTATACTTTGAAACCCATAAATAATTACGCGTCTACCGCGACACGTCTGATACGGATCACCGTCTTGTGCGTCGGCTCCTTAATTAAGAAGTCGAGTTTAGTCACCCAACAGCTGGTGGTATTGGCTGACTGGAGCCCGTTGAGGGTACTCCTGGTGATAAAAAGCTAAACAAGCGGATATCTAATATCTACTTTGCACAGGACAATACCTGTACGATCCGTCGGTTCGTTAACGCAGTTCTTTCAGACAATCAAATGAATAACAATAACAATACTCCGATACTTAAATTATAAATTCAATTATATTACAAATATCCTGTCAACCTGGATCTCGGACTCTGCTTCTTTTTTTTTATTTTATTTTATTCCCGATGTGACGTGGGATACCGCCTAGCGAGAGTGGAGTCGTAAGATACGTTCACAAACCCTGATTGACAGTGATTTTCTTTTATTCTAATACGCGAAATCTGAAAGAACAATTGAGGAAGTATTCAAATGTATGTCCTACCTGTCTGGTGACTCCTGGCTCTATTTCTTTTTTTTTATTTTTATTTTACTCCCGATGTGACGTGGGATACCGCCAAGAGCGAGAATAGAGTCGCAAGGATACGTTCACGCCACTAGACTAGTAGCGAATTTGCTTTTATTACATGAATTTTGAAATGAGCTAATACAATTAATTAATCTAGGACAAACAATTATAATCACGAGGCAATACCTCTCAATTCCCTCTTATTTCCATAGTACTTCACAAAAACAAGGTAAGACGCTTAAACACTAACACAATTAACCATTCTTCAGACGTCAAGAATTCGGCTGAACTGGCAGCCTACTTAATAACACAAGAAATATTCATCACAAGTTTATCCAATCAATAAAGTAAATAATTTTTATCCAGGTTGTAAAATCATTCAAGTCAGAGTTAAATCAATTAGATTTCATAAATCGATTTGTTTTTATTAAATGACTAAACGTTAAATGAATTCATATTTTAGTTGATTATAAATAACTTAATAACATACTTATATTCATTACTTTATTTAATTGTTTCATATGCATAATTTGGATCTATCACATACTATTTTGAGTAATCAACGCACTCTTTATTTTATTTTATTTTATCTTATTATTTATATACATTCTTTAACATAATTTCTATCATTCCAATAATCACAAAATATATATATTGGTTATGTATTCAATAAATGAAGATTAATACTGATTGATAAATAATAAATACGTTTATTTAACCTGTCTCGCATCCCATTTATTTCTCTCTCAAACGCGATAAACGATCCTTCCGGCTCTCGGCGTATCCCTGGGAAATAAGCAGACGTGCTGCGGTCGCCCTAAAACAAATAAATTGAGAGCCCCGTTAGACAAAAGAACGAAAGCTGCCCCCGTATCGAGTAGTCTTCAACGGAACGTTACGAATCGGTTTTTGAAATTTTTGTCCGTAACACGACTACAAATGTATCGAAAGAGCACTGCATACGATTCCAAATATGAAACCTGATGTGCGTACAGTGACTAACATTAAAGAGTTCCGGTTTTATGTAAAAACGGTGAATTTTGAACAATTCGACTACAAATGTATCGAAAGAGCACTGCATACGATTCCAAATATGAAACCTGATGTCCATACAATGCCTAACGTTAAAAAGTCCTTTTTTAGGTAAAAACAGTGAGTTTTGAACGATTCGACTACAAATGTATCGAAAAGCGCTACATACGATTCCAAATATGAAACCTGATGTGCGTACAGTGACTAACATTAAAGAGTTCCGGTTTTATGTAAAAACGGTGAATTTTGAACAATTCGATTACAAATGTATCGAAAAGCACTACATACGATTCCAAATATGAAACATGATGTCCAAACAGTGCCCAACGTTAAAAAATTCCTGTTTTTAGGTAAAAACGTTAAGTTTTGAACGATTCGACTACAAATGTATCGAAAAGCGCTACATACGATTCCAAATATGAAACCTGATGTCCATACAATGCCTAACGTTAAAAAGTTCTTTTTTTAGGTAAAAACAGTGAGTTTTGAACGATTCGACTACAAATGTATCGAAAAGCGCTACATACGATTCCAAATATGAAACCTGATGTCCATACAATGCCTAACGTTAAAAAGTTCTTTTTTTAGGTAAAAACAGTGAGTTTTGAACGATTCGACTACAAATGTATCGAAAGAGCACTGCATACGATTCCAAATATGAAACCTGATGTCCATACAATGCCTAACGTTAAAAAGTTCTTTTTTTAGGTAAAAACAGTGAGTTTTGAACGATTCGACTACAAATGTATCGAAAAGCGCTACATACGATTCCAAATATGAAACCTGATGTCCATACAATGCCTAACGTTAAAAAGTTCTTTTTTTAGGTAAAAACAGTGAGTTTTGAACGATTCGACTACAAATGTATCGAAAGAGCACTGCATACGATTCCAAATATGAAACCTGATGTCCATACAATGCCTAACGTTAAAAAGTTCTTTTTTTAGGTAAAAACAGTGAGTTTTGAACGATTCGACTACAAATGTATCGAAAGAGCACTGCATACGATTCCAAATATGAAACCTGATGTCCATACAATGCCTAACGTTAAAAAGTCCTTTTTTTAGGTAAAAACAGTGAGTTTTGAACGATTCGACTACAAATGTAACGAAAAGCACTACATACGATTCCAAATATGAAACCTGATGTCCATACAATGCCTAACGTTAAAAAGTTCTTTTTTTAGGTAAAAACAGTGAGTTTTGAACGATTCGACTACAAATGTAACGAAAAGCAATACATACGATTCCAAATATGAAACCTGATGTCCATACAATGCCTAACGTTAAAAAGTTCTTTTTTTAGGTAAAAACAGTGAGTTTTGAACGATTCGACTACAAATGTAACGAAAAGCACTACATACGATTCCAAATATGAAACCTGATGTCCATACAATGCCTAACGTTAAAAAGTCCTTTTTGAGGTAAAAACAGTGAGTTTTGAACGATTCGACTACAAATGTATCGAAAGAGCACTGCATACGATTCCAAATATGAAACCTGATGTCCATACAATGCCTAACGTTAAAAAGTTCTTTTTTAGGTAAAAACAGTGAGTTTTGAACGATTTGACTACAAATGTAACGAAAAGCACTACATACGATTCCAAATATGAAACCTGATGTGCGTACAGTGACTAACATTAAAGAGTTCCGGTTTTATGTAAAAACGGTGAATTTTGAACAATTCGACTACAAATGTATCGAAAAGCACTACATACGATTCCAAATATGAAACATGATGTCCAAACAGTGCCTAACGTTAAAAAATTCCTGTTTTTAGTTAAAAACGTTAAGTTTTGAACGATTCGACTACAAATGTATCGAAAAGCGCTACATACGATTCCAAATATGAAACCTGATGTCCATACAATGCCTAACGTTAAAAAGTTCTTTTTTTAGGTAAAAACAGTGAGTTTTGAACGATTCGACTACAAATGTATCGAAAGAGCACTGCATACGATTCCAAATATGAAACCTGATGTGCGTACAGTGACTAACATTAAAGAGTTCCGGTTTTATGTAAAAACGGTGAATTTTGAACAATTCGACTACAAATGTATCGAAAGAGCACTGCATACGATTCCAAATATGAAACCTGATGTCATACAATGCCTAACGTTAAAAAGTTCTTTTTTTAGGTAAAAACAGTGAGTTTTGAACGATTCGACTACAAATGTATCGAAAAGCACTGCATACATTCCAAATATGAACCTGATGTCCATACAATGCCTACGTAAAAATTCCTTTTTTAGTTAAAAACAGTGAGTTTAACATTGACTACACATGTAACGAAAGAGCACTCATATACGATTCCAATTTATGTAAACTTGAATTTGACAATTCGACTACAAATGTATCGAAAGCACTCATACGATCCAATATTGAGTCCAACATGCTAACGTTAAAAATCCTTTTTTAGGTAAACTTAGTTTTGAACGATTCGACTCAAAATGATAACGAAAAGCACTACATACGAATCCAATATGAAACCATGATGTCCATACAGCCGAACGTTTAAAAAGTTCTTTGTTTAGGTAAAACCAGTGAGTTTTGAACGATTTCGAACTACAAATGTACGAAAAGCATAACATACGGAGTTTCCAAATAGAACCTGATGTCCATACAATGCCTAACGTTAAAAAGTTCTTTTTTTAGGTAAAAACAGAGAGTTTTGAACGATTCGACTACAAATGTATCGAAAGAGCACTGCATACGATTCCAAATATGAAACCTGATGTCCATACAATGCCTAACGTTAAAAAGTTCTTTTTTTAGGTAAAAACAGTGAGTTTTGAACGATTCGACTACAAATGTAACGAAAAGCACTACATACGATTCCAAATATGAAACCTGATGTGCGTACAGTGACTAACATTAAAGAGTTCCGGTTTTATGTAAAAACGGTGAATTTTGAACAATTCGACTACAAATGTATCGAAAAGCACTACATACGATTCCAAATATGAAACATGATGTCCAAACAGTGCCTAACGTTAAAAAATTCCTGTTTTTAGGTAAAAACGTTAAGTTTTGAACGATTCGACTACAAATGTATCGAAAAGCGCTACATACGATTCCAAATATGAAACCTGATGTCCATACAATGCCTAACGTTAAAAAGTTCTTTTTTTAGGTAAAAACAGTGAGTTTTGAACGATTCGACTACAAATGTATCGAAAAGCGCTACATACGATTCCAAATATGAAACCTGATGTCCATACAATGCCTAACGTTAAAAAGTTCTTTTTTTAGGTAAAAACAGTGAGTTTTGAACGATTCGACTACAAATGTATCGAAAGAGCACTGCATACGATTCCAAATATGAAACCTGATGTCCATACAATGCCTAACGTTAAAAAGTTCTTTTTTTAGGTAAAAACAGTGAGTTTTGAACGATTTGACTACAAATGTAACGAAAAGCACTACATACGATTCCAAATATGAAACCTGATGTGCGTACAGTGACTAACATTAAAGAGTTCCGGTTTTATGTAAAAACGGTGAATTTTGAACAATTCGACTACAAATGTATCGAAAAGCACTACATACGATTCCAAATATGAAACATGATGTCCAAACAGTGCCTAACGTTAAAAAATTCCTGTTTTTAGTTAAAAACGTTAAGTTTTGAACGATTCGACTACAAATGTATCGAAAAGCGCTACATACGATTCCAAATATGAAACCTGATGTCCATACAATGCCTAACGTTAAAAAGTTCTTTTTTTAGGTAAAAACAGTGAGTTTTGAACGATTCGACTACAAATGTATCGAAAGAGCACTGCATACGATTCCAAATATGAAACCTGATGTGCGTACAGTGACTAACATTAAAGAGTTCCGGTTTTATGTAAAAACGGTGAATTTTGAACAATTCGACTACAAATGTATCGAAAGAGCACTGCATACGATTCCAAATATGAAACCTGATGTCCATACAATGCCTAACGTTAAAAAGTTCTTTTTTTAGGTAAAAACAGTGAGTTTTGAACGATTCGACTACAAATGTATCGAAAGATCACTGCATACGATTCCAAATATGAAACCTGATGTGCGTACAGTGACTAACATTAAAGAGTTCCGGTTTTATGTAAAAACGGTGAATTTTGAACAATTCGACTACAAATGTATCGAAAGAGCACTGCATACGATTCCAAATATGAAACCTGATGTCCATACAATGCCTAACGTTAAAAAGTCCTTTTTTTAGGTAAAAACAGTGAGTTTTGAACGATTCGACTACAAATGTAACGAAAAGCACTACATACGATTCCAAATATGAAACCTGATGTCCATACAATGCCTAACGTTAAAAAGTTCTTTTTTTAGGTAAAAACAGTGAGTTTTGAACGATTCGACTACAAATGTAACGAAAAGCAATACATACGATTCCAAATATGAAACCTGATGTCCATACAATGCCTAACGTTAAAAAGTTCTTTTTTAGGTAAAAACAGTGAGTTTTGAACGATTCGACTACAAATGTATCGAAAGAGCACTGCATACGATTCCAAATATGAAACCTGATGTCCATACAATGCCTAACGTTAAAAAGTTCTTTTTTTAGGTAAAAACAGTGAGTTTTGAACGATTCGACTACAAATGTAACGAAAAGCACTACATACGATTCCAAATATGAAACCTGATGTGCGTACAGTGACTAACATTAAAGAGTTCCGGTTTTATGTAAAAACGGTGAATTTTGAACAATTCGACTACAAATGTATCGAAAAGCACTACATACGATTCCAAATATGAAACATGATGTCCAAACAGTGCCTAACGTTAAAAAATTCCTGTTTTTAGGTAAAAACGTTAAGTTTTGAACGATTCGACTACAAATGTATCGAAAAGCGCTACATACGATTCCAAATATGAAACCTGATGTCCATACAATGCCTAACGTTAAAAAGTTCTTTTTTTAGGTAAAAACAGTGAGTTTTGAACGATTCGACTACAAATGTATCGAAAGAGCACTGCATACGATTCCAAATATGAAACCTGATGTGCGTACAGTGACTAACATTAAAGAGTTCCGGTTTTATGTAAAAACGGTGAATTTTGAACAATTCGACTACAAATGTATCGAAAGAGCACTGCATACGATTCCAAATATGAAACCTGATGTCCATACAATGCCTAACGTTAAAAAGTTCTTTTTTTAGGTAAAAACAGTGAGTTTTGAACGATTCGACTACAAATGTATCGAAAAGCGCTACATACGATTCCAAATATGAAACCTGATGTGCGTACAGTGACTAACATTAAAGAGTTCCGGTTTTATGTAAAAACGGTGAATTTTGAACAATTCGACTACAAATGTATCGAAAAGCGCTACATACGATTCCAAATATGAAACCTGATGTCCATACAATGCCTAACGTTAAAAAGTTCTTTTTTAGGTAAAAACAGTGAGTTTTGAACGATTCGACTACAAATGTATCGAAAGAGCACTGCATACGATTCCAAATATGAAACCTGATGTGCGTACAGTGACTAACATTAAAGAGTTCCGGTTTTATGTAAAAACGGTGAATTTTGAACAATTCGACTACAAATGTATCGAAAGAGCACTGCATACGATTCCAAATATGAAACCTGATGTCCATACAATGCCTAACGTTAAAAAGTTCTTTTTTTAGGTAAAAACAGTGAGTTTTGAACGATTCGACTACAAATGTATCGAAAGAGCACTGCATACGATTCCAATATGAAACCTGATGTCCGCTACAATGCCTAACGTTAAAAGTTCTTTTTTTAGGTAAAAACAGTGAGTTTGAACGATTCGACTACAATGTATCGAAAGAGCACTGCATACGATTCCAAATATGAAACCTGATGTCCATACAATGCTAACGTTAAAAGTTCTTTTTTAGGTAAAAACAGTGAGTTTTGAACGATTCGACTACAAATGTAACGAAAAGCACTACATACTATTCCAAATATGAACCTGATGTGCGTACAATGACTAACATTAAAGAGTTCCGGTTTTATGTAAAAACGGTGATTTTGAACAATTCGACTACAAATGTTCGAAAAGCACTACATACGATTCCAAATATGAACATGATGTCCAAACAGTGCCTAACGTAAAAAATTCCTGTTTTTAGGTAAAACGTTAAGTTTTGAACGATTCGACTACAAATGTATCGAAAAGCGCTACATACGATTCCAAATATGAAACCTGATGTCCATACAATGCCTAACGTTAAAAAGTTCTTTTTTTAGGTAAAAACAGTGAGTTTTGAACGATTCGACTACAAATGTATCGAAAAGCGCTACATACGATTCCAAATATGAAACCTGATGTCCATACAATGCCTAACGTTAAAAAGTTCTTTTTTTAGGTAAAAACAGTGAGTTTTGAACGATTCGACTACAAATGTATCGAAAGAGCACTGCATACGATTCCAAATATGAAACCTGATGTCCATACAATGCCTAACGTTAAAAAGTTCTTTTTTTAGGTAAAAACAGTGAGTTTTGAACGATTCGACTACAAATGTATCGAAAAGCGCTACATACGATTCCAAATATGAAACCTGATGTCCATACAATGCCTAACGTTAAAAAGTTCTTTTTTAGGTAAAAACAGTGAGTTTTGAACGATTCGACTACAAATGTATCGAAAGAGCACTGCATACGATTCCAAATATGAAACCTGATGTCCATACAATGCCTAACGTTAAAAAGTTCTTTTTTTAGGTAAAAACAGTGAGTTTTGAACGATTCGACTACAAATGTATCGAAAGAGCACTGCATACGATTCCAAATATGAAACCTGATGTCCATACAATGCCTAACGTTAAAAAGTTCTTTTTTTAGGTAAAAACAGTGAGTTTTGAACGATTCGACTACAAATGTAACGAAAAGCACTACATACGATTCCAAATATGAAACCTGATGTCCATACAATGCCTAACGTTAAAAAGTTCTTTTTTTAGGTAAAAACAGTGAGTTTTGAACGATTCGACTACAAATGTAACGAAAAGCACTACATACGATTCCAAATATGAAACCTGATGTCCATACAATGCCTAACGTTAAAAAGTTCTTTTTTTAGGTAAAAACAGTGAGTTTTGAACGATTCGACTACAAATGTAACGAAAAGCACTACATACGATTCCAAATATGAAACCTGATGTCCATACAATGCCTAACGTTAAAAAGTTCCTTTTTTAGGTAAAAACAGTGAGTTTTGAACGATTCGACTACAAATGTATCGAAAGAGCACTGCATACGATTCCAAATATGAAACCTGATGTCCATACAATGCCTAACGTTAAAAAGTTCTTTTTTTAGGTAAAAACAGTGAGTTTTGAACGATTCGACTACAAATGTAACGAAAAGCACTACATACGATTCCAAATATGAAACCTGATGTGCGTACAGTGACTAACATTAAAGAGTTCCGGTTTTATGTAAAAACGGTGAATTTTGAACAATTCGACTACAAATGTATCGAAAAGCACTACATACGATTCCAAATATGAAACATGATGTCCAAACAGTGCCTAACGTTAAAAAATTCCTGTTTTTAGGTAAAAACGTTAAGTTTTGAACGATTCGACTACAAATGTATCGAAAAGCGCTACATACGATTCCAAATATGAAACCTGATGTCCATACAATGCCTAACGTTAAAAAGTTCTTTTTTTAGGTAAAAACAGTGAGTTTTGAACGATTCGACTACAAATGTATCGAAAGAGCACTGCATACGATTCCAAATATGAAACCTGATGTGCGTACAGTGACTAACATTAAAGAGTTCCGGTTTTATGTAAAAACGGTGAATTTTGAACAATTCGACTACAAATGTATCGAAAGAGCACTGCATACGATTCCAAATATGAAACCTGATGTCCATACAATGCCTAACGTTAAAAAGTTCTTTTTTTAGGTAAAAACAGTGACTTTTGAACGATTCGACTACAAATGTATCGAAAGATCACTGCATACGATTCCAAATATGAAACCTGATGTGCGTACAGTGACTAACATTAAAGAGTTCCGGTTTTATGTAAAAACGGTGAATTTTGAACAATTCGACTACAAATGTATCGAAAGAGCACTGCATACGATTCCAAATATGAAACCTGATGTCCATACAATGCCTAACGTTAAAAAGTCCTTTTTTTAGGTAAAAACAGTGAGTTTTGAACGATTCGACTACAAATGTAACGAAAAGCACTACATACGATTCCAAATATGAAACCTGATGTCCATACAATGCCTAACGTTAAAAAGTTCTTTTTTTAGGTAAAAACAGTGAGTTTTGAACGATTCGACTACAAATGTAACGAAAAGCAATACATACGATTCCAAATATGAAACCTGATGTCCATACAATGCCTAACGTTAAAAAGTTCTTTTTTTAGGTAAAAACAGAGAGTTTTGAACGATTCGACTACAAATGTATCGAAAGAGCACTGCATACGATTCCAAATATGAAACCTGATGTCCATACAATGCCTAACGTTAAAAAGTTCTTTTTTTAGGTAAAAACAGTGAGTTTTGAACGATTCGACTACAAATGTAACGAAAAGCACTACATACGATTCCAAATATGAAACCTGATGTGCGTACAGTGACTAACATTAAAGAGTTCCGGTTTTATGTAAAAACGGTGAATTTTGAACAATTCGACTACAAATGTATCGAAAAGCACTACATACGATTCCAAATATGAAACATGATGTCCAAACAGTGCCTAACGTTAAAAAATTCCTGTTTTTAGGTAAAAACGTTAAGTTTTGAACGATTCGACTACAAATGTATCGAAAAGCGCTACATACGATTCCAAATATGAAACCTGATGTCCATACAATGCCTAACGTTAAAAAGTTCTTTTTTTAGGTAAAAACAGTGAGTTTTGAACGATTCGACTACAAATGTATCGAAAGAGCACTACATACGATTCCAAATATGAAACCTGATGTCCATACAATGCCTAACGTTAAAAAGTTCTTTTTTTAGGTAAAAACAGTGAGTTTTGAACGATTCGACTACAAATGTATCGAAAGAGCACTGCATACGATTCCAAATATGAAACCTGATGTCCATACAATGCCTAACGTTAAAAAGTTCTTTTTTAGGTAAAAACAGTGAGTTTTGAACGATTCGACTACAAATGTATCGAAAAGCGCTACATACGATTCCAAATATGAAACCTGATGTCCATACAATGCCTAACGTTAAAAGTTCTTTTTTTAGGTAAAAACAGTGAGTTTTGAACGATTCGACTACAAATGTATCGAAAGAGCACTGCATACGATTCCAAATATGAAACCTGATGTCCATACAATGCCTAACGTTAAAAAGTTCTTTTTTTAGGTAAAAACAGTGAGTTTTGAACGATTCGACTACAAATGTATCGAAAGAGCACTGCATACGATTCCAAATATGAAACCTGATGTCCATACAATGCCTAACGTTAAAAAGTCCTTTTTTTAGGTAAAAACAGTGAGTTTTGAACGATTCGACTACAAATGTAACGAAAAGCACTACATACGATTCCAAATATGAAACCTGATGTCCATACAATGCCTAACGTTAAAAAGTTCTTTTTTTAGGTAAAAACAGTGAGTTTTGAACGATTCGACTACAAATGTAACGAAAAGCACTACATACGATTCCAAATATGAAACCTGATGTCCATACAATGCCTAACGTTAAAAAGTTCTTTTTTTAGGTAAAAACAGTGAGTTTTGAACGATTCGACTACAAATGTATCGAAAGAGCACTACATACGATTCCAAATATGAAACCTGATGTCCATACAATGCCTAACGTTAAAAAGTTCTTTTTTTAGGTAAAAACAGTGAGTTTTGAACGATTCGACTACAAATGTATCGAAAGAGCACTGCATACGATTCCAAATATGAAACCTGATGTCCATACAATGCCTAACGTTAAAAAGTTCTTTTTTTAGGTAAAAACAGTGAGTTTTGAACGATTCGACTACAAATGTAACGAAAAGCACTACATACGATTCCAAATATGAAACCTGATGTGCGTACAGTGACTAACATTAAAGAGTTCCGGTTTTATGTAAAAACGGTGAATTTTGAACAATTCGACTACAAATGTATCGAAAAGCACTACATACGATTCCAAATATGAAACATGATGTCCAAACAGTGCCTAACGTTAAAAAATTCCTGTTTTTAGGTAAAAACAGTGAGTTTTGAACGATTCGACTACAAATGTATCGAAAAGCGCTACATACGATTCCAAATATGAAACCTGATGTCCATACAATGCCTAACGTTAAAAAGTTCTTTTTTTAGGTAAAAACAGTGAGTTTTGAACGATTCGACTACAAATGTATCGAAAGAGCACTGCATACGATTCCAAATATGAAACCTGATGTGCGTACAGTGACTAACATTAAAGAGTTCCGTTTTTATGTAAAACAGGTGAATTTTGAACAATTCGACTACAAATGTATCGAAAGAGCACTGCATACGATTCCAAATATGAAACCTGATGTCCATACAATGCCTAACGTTAAAAAGTTCTTTTTTTAGGTAAAAACAGTGAGTTTTGAACGATTCGACTACAAATGTATCGAAAGAGCACTGCATACGATTCCAAATATGAAACCTGATGTGCGTACAGTGACTAACATTAAAGAGTTCCGGTTTTATGTAAAAACGGTGAATTTTGAACAATTCGACTACAAATGTATCGAAAGAGCACTGCATACGATTCCAAATATGAAACCTGATGTCCATACAATGCCTAACGTTAAAAAGTCCTTTTTTAGGTAAAAACAGTGAGTTTTGAACGATTCGACTACAAATGTAACGAAAAGCACTACATACGATTCCAAATATGAAACCTGATGTCCATACAATGCCTAACGTTAAAAAGTTCTTTTTTTAGGTAAAAACAGTGAGTTTTGAACGATTCGACTACAAATGTAACGAAAAGCACTACATACGATTCCAAATATGAAACCTGATGTCCATACAATGCCTAACGTTAAAAAGTTCTTTTTTTAGGTAAAAACAGAGAGTTTTGAACGATTCGACTACAAATGTATCGAAAGAGCACTGCATACGATTCCAAATATGAAACCTGATGTCCATACAATGCCTAACGTTAAAAAGTTCTTTTTTTAGGTAAAAACAGTGAGTTTTGAACGATTCGACTACAAATGTAACGAAAAGCACTACATACGATTCAAATATGAAACCTGATGTGCGTACAGTGACTAACATTAAAGAGTTCCGGTTTTATGTAAAAACGGTGAATTTTGAACAATTCGACTACAAATGTATCGAAAAGCACTACATACGATTCCAAATATGAAACCTGATGTCCATACAGTGCCTAACGTTAAAAAGTCCTGTTTTTAGGTAAAAACAGTGAAGTTTTGAACGATTCGACTACAAATGTATCGAAAAGCGCTACATACGATTCCAAATATGAAACCTGATGTCCATACAATGCCTAACGTTAAAAAGTTCTTTTTTTAGGTAAAAACAGTGAGTTTTGAACGATTCGACTACAAATGTATCGAAAGAGCACTGCATACGATTCCAAATATGAAACCTGATGTGCGTACAGTGACTAACATTAAAGAGTTCCGGTTTTATGTAAAAACAGGTGAATTTTGAACAATTCGACTACAAATGTATCGAAAGAGCACTGCTATACGATTCCAAATTATGAAACCTGATGTCCATACAATGCCTAACGTTAAAAAGTTCTTTTTTTAGGTAAAACAGTGAGTTTGAACGATTCGACTACAAATGTATCGAAAGAGCCCTGCATACGATCCAAATATGAAACCTGATGTCCATACAATGCCTAACGTTAAAAAGTTCTTTTTTAGGTAAAAACAGTGAGTTTTGAACGATTCGACTACAATGTACGAAAAAGCACTACATACGATTCCAAATATGAAACCTGATGGCATACAATGCCATAACGTTAAAAAGTTCTTGTTTTAGGTAAAAACAGTGAGTTTTGAACGATTCGACTACAAATGTATCGAAAGAGCACTGCATACGATTCCAAATATGAAAACTGATGTCCATACAATGCCTAACGTTAAAAAGTTCTTTTTTTAGTAAAAACAGTGAGTTTTGAACGATTCGACTACAAATGTATCGAAAGAGCACTGCATACGATTCCAATATGAAACCCTGATGTCCATACAATGCCTAACGTTAAAAAGTTCCTTTTTATGTAAAAACAGTGAGTTTTGAACGATTCGACTACAAATGTATCGAAAGAGCACTGCATACGATTCCAAATATGAAACCTGATGTCCATACAATGCCTAACGTTAAAAAGTTCTTTTTTTAGGTAAAAACAGTGAGTTTTGAACGATTCGACTACAAATGTAACGAAAAGCACTACATACGATTCCAAATATGAAACCTGATGTGCGTACAGTGACTAACATTAAAGAGTTCCGGTTTTATGTAAAAACGGTGAATTTTGAACAATTCGACTACAAATGTATCGAAAAGCACTAGCATACGATTCCAAATATGAAACCTGATGTCCATACAGTGCCTAACGTTAAAAAGTTCTTTTTTAGGTAAAAACGTGAGTTTTGAACGATTCGACTACAAATGTATCGAAAAGCAGCTACATACGATTCCAAATATGAAACCTGATGTCCATACAATGCCTAACGTTAAAAAGTTCTTTTTTAGGTAAAAACAGTGAGTTTTGAACGATTCGACTACAAATGTATCGAAAGAGCACTGCATACGATTCCAAATATGAAACCTGATGTCCATACAAGTGACTAACGTTAAAAAGTTCGTTTTTAGGTAAAAACAGTGAGTTTTGAACGATTCGACTACAAATGTATCGAAAGAGCACTGCATACGATTCCAAATATGAAACCTGATGTCCATACAATGCCTAACGTTAAAAAGTTCTTTTTTTAGGTAAAAACAGTGAGTTTTGAACGATTCGACTACAAATGTATCGAAAGAGCACTGCATACGATTCCAAATATGAAACCTGATGTCCAGTACAATGACTAACATTAAAAGAGTTCGGTTTTATGTAAAAACAGGTGAATTTTGAACGATTCGACTACAAATGTATCGAAAGAGCACTGCATACGATTCCAAATATGAAACCTGATGTCCATACAATGCCTAACGTTAAAAAGTTCTTTTTTTAGGTAAAAACAGTGAGTTTTGAACGATTCGACTACAAATGTATCGAAAAGCGCTACATACGATTCCAAATATGAAACCTGATGTCCATACAATGCCTAACGTTAAAAAGTTCTTTTTTTAGGTAAAAACAGTGAGTTTTGAACGATTCGACTACAAATGTATCGAAAGAGCACTAGCATACGATTCCAAATATGAAACCTGATGTCCATACAATGCCTAACGTTAAAAAGTTCTTTTTTAGGTAAAAACAGTGAGTTTTGAACGATTCGACTACAAATGTATCGAAAGAGCACTACATACGATTCCAAATATGAAACCTGATGTCCATACAATGCCTAACGTTAAAAAGTTCTTTTTTTAGGTAAAAACAGTGAGTTTTGAACGATTCGACTACAAATGTATCGAAAAGCACTACATACGATTCCAAATATGAAACCTGATGTCCATACAATGCCTAACGTTAAAAAGTTCTTTTTTAGGTAAAAACAGTGAGTTTTGAACGATTCGACTACAAATGTATCGAAAGAGCACTACATACGATTCCAAATATGAAACCTGATGTCCATACAATGCCTAACGTTAAAAAGTTCTTTTTTTAGGTAAAAACAGTGAGTTTTGAACGATTCGACTACAAATGTATCGAAAAGCACTACATACGATTCCAAATATGAAACCTGATGTCCATACAATGCCTAACGTTAAAAAGTTCTTTTTTAGGTAAAAACAGTGAGTTTTGAACGATTCGACTACAAATGTATCGAAAGAGCACTAGCATACGATTCCAAATATGAAACCTGATGTCCATACAATGCCTAACGTTAAAAAGTTCCTTTTTTAGGTAAAAACAGTGAGTTTTGAACGATTCGACTACAAATGTATCGAAAAGCACTACATACGATTCCAAATATGAAACCTGATGTCCATACAATGCCTAACGTTAAAAAGTTCTTTTTTAGGTAAAAACAGTGAGTTTTGAACGATTCGACTACAAATGTATCGAAAAGCACTACATACGATTCCAAATATGAAACCTGATGTCCATACAATGCCTAACGTTAAAAAGTTCTTTTTTAGGTAAAAACAGTGAGTTTTGAACGATTCGACTACAAATGTATCGAAAAGCACTACATACGATTCCAAATATGAAACCTGATGTCCATACAATGCCTAACGTTAAAAAGTTCTTTTTTTAGGTAAAAACAGTGAGTTTTGAACGATTCGACTACAAATGTATCGAAAGAGCACTAGCATACGATTCCAAATATGAAACCTGATGTCCATACAAGTGCCTAACAGTTAAAGAGTTCGGTTTTAGGTAAAAACGGTGAAGTTTTGAACGATTCGACTACAAATGTAACGAAAAGCACTACATACGATTCCAAATATGAAACCTGATGTTCCATACAATGCCTACCGTTAAAAGTTCTTTTTTAGGTAAAAAACAGTGAGTTTTGAACGATTCGACTACAAATGTATCGATAAGAGCATCTACATACGATTCCAAATATGAAACCTGATGTGCGTACAGTGACTAACAGTAAAGAGTTCCGGTTTTATGTAAAAACGGTGAATTTTGAACAATTCGACTACAAATGTATCGAAAAGCACTACATACGATTCCAAATATGAAACATGATGTCCAAACAAGTGCCTAACGTTAAAAATTCCTGTTTTTAGGTAAAAACAGTTAGTTTTGAACGATTCGACTACAAATGTATCGAAAAGCGCTACATACGATTCCAAATATGAAACCTGATGTCCATACAATGCCTAACGTTAAAAAGTTCTTTTTTTAGGTAAAAACAGTGAGTTTTGAACGATTCGACTACAAATGTATCGAAAGAGCACTGCATACGATTCCAAATATGAAACCTGATGTGCGTACAGTGACTAACAGTTAAAGAGTTCCTGTTTTAGGTAAAAACGGTGAAGTTTTGAACAATTCGACTACAAATGTATCGAAAGAGCACTGCATACGATTCCAAATATGAAACCTGATGTCCATACAATGCCTAACGTTAAAAAGTTCTTTTTTTAGGTAAAAACAGTGAGTTTTGAACGATTCGACTACAAATGTATCGAAAAGCACTACATACGATTCCAAATATGAAACCTGATGTGCCATACAGTGCCTAACAGTTAAAAAGTTCGGTTTTTAGGTAAAAACGGTGAATTTTGAACGATTCGACTACAAATGTATCGAAAGAGCACTGCATACGATTCCAAATATGAAACCTGATGTCCATACAATGCCTAACGTTAAAAAGTTCTTTTTTTAGGTAAAAACAGTGAGTTTTGAACGATTCGACTACAAATGTAACGAAAAGCACTACATACGATTCCAAATATGAAACCTGATGTGCGTACAGTGACTAACATTAAAGAGTTCCGGTTTTATGTAAAACGGTGAATTTTGAACAATTCGACTACAAATGTATCGAAAAGCACTACATACGATTCCAAATATGAAACCTGATGTCCATAACAGTGCCTAACGTTAAAAATTCCTGTTTTTAGGTAAAAAACGTTAAGTTTTGAACGATTCGACTACAAATGTATCGAAAAGCGCTACATACGATTCCAAATATGAAACCTGATGTCCATACAATGCCTAACGTTAAAAAGTTCTTTTTTTAGGTAAAAACAGTGAGTTTTGAACGATTCGACTACAAATGTATCGAAAAGCACTACATACGATTCCAAATATGAAACCTGATGTCCATACAATGCCTAACGTTAAAAAGTTCTTTTTTAGGTAAAAACAGTGAGTTTTGAACGATTCGACTACAAATGTATCGAAAGAGCACTGCATACGATTCCAAATATGAAACCTGATGTCCATACAATGCCTAACGTTAAAAAGTTCTTTTTTTAGGTAAAAACAGTGAGTTTTGAACGATTCGACTACAAATGTATCGAAAGAGCACTGCATACGATTCCAAATATGAAACCTGATGTCCATACAATGCCTAACGTTAAAAAGTTCTTTTTTTAGGTAAAAACAGTGAGTTTTGAACGATTCGACTACAAATGTATCGAAAGAGCACTGCATACGATTCCAAATATGAAACCTGATGTCCATACAATGCCTAACGTTAAAAAGTCCTTTTTTTAGGTAAAAACAGTGAGTTTTGAACGATTCGACTACAAATGTATCGAAAGAGCACTGCATACGATTCCAAATATGAAACCTGATGTCCATACAATGCCTAACGTTAAAAAGTTCTTTTTTTAGGTAAAAACAGTGAGTTTTGAACGATTCGACTACAAATGTATCGAAAAGCGCTACATACGATTCCAAATATGAAACCTGATGTCCATACAATGCCTAACGTTAAAAAGTTCTTTTTTTAGGTAAAAACAGTGAGTTTTGAACGATTCGACTACAAATGTATCGAAAAGCACTACATACGATTCCAAATATGAAACCTGATGTCCATACAATGCCTAACGTTAAAAAGTTCTTTTTTTAGGTAAAAACAGTGAGTTTTGAACGATTCGACTACAAATGTATCGAAAGAGCACTGCATACGATTCCAAATATGAAACCTGATGTCCATACAATGCCTAACGTTAAAAAGTTCTTTTTTTAGGTAAAAACAGTGAGTTTTGAACGATTCGACTACAAATGTAACGAAAAGCACTACATACGATTCCAAATATGAAACCTGATGTGCGTACAGTGACTAACATTAAAGAGTTCCGGTTTTATGTAAAAACGGTTGAATTTTGAACAATTCGACTACAAATGTATCGAAAAGCACTACATACGATTCCAAATATGAAACCTGATGTCCAAAACAGTGCCTAACGTTAAAAAATTTCTGTTTTTAGGTGAAAACGTAAGTTTTGAACGATTCGACTACAAATGTATCGAAAAGCGCTACATACGATTCCAAATATGAAACCTGATGTCCATACAATGCCTAACGTTTAAAAAGTTCTTTTTTTAGGTAAAACAGTGAGTTTTGAACGATTCGACTACAAATGTATCGAAAGAGCACTGCATACGATTCCAAATATGAAACCTGATGTGCGTACATGACCTAACATTAAAGAGTTCCGGTTTTATGTAAAAACGGTGAATTTTGAACAATTCGACTACAAATGTACGAAAGAGCACTGCATACGATTCCAAATATGAAACCTGATGTCCATACAATGCCTAACGTTAAAAAGTTCTTTTTTTAGGTAAAAACAGTGAGTTTTGAACGATTCGACTACAAATGTATCGAAAGAGCACTGCATACGATTCCAAATATGAAACCTGATGTCCGTACAGTGCCTAACGTTAAAGAGTTCCGGTTTTTTAGGTAAAAACGGTGAATTTTGAACGATTCGACTACAAATGTATCGAAAGAGCACTGCATACGATTCCAAATATGAAACCTGATGTCCATACAATGCCTAACGTTAAAAAGTTCTTTTTTTAGGTAAAAACAGTGAGTTTTGAACGATTCGACTACAAATGTATCGAAAAGCACTACATACGATTCCAAATATGAAACCTGATGTCCATACAATGCCTAACGTTAAAAAGTTCTTTTTTAGGTAAAAACAGTGAGTTTTGAACGATTCGACTACAAATGTATCGAAAGAGCACTGCATACGATTCCAAATATGAAACCTGATGTCCATACAATGCCTAACGTTAAAAAGTTCTTTTTTTAGGTAAAAACAGTGAGTTTTGAACGATTCGACTACAAATGTATCGAAAAGCGCTACATACGATTCCAAATATGAAACCTGATGTCCATACAATGCCTAACGTTAAAAAGTTCTTTTTTTAGGTAAAAACAGTGAGTTTTGAACGATTCGACTACAAATGTATCGAAAGAGCACTGCATACGATTCCAAATATGAAACCTGATGTCCGTACAGTGACTAACGTTAAAAGTTCCGGTTTTATGTAAAAACGGTGAATTTTGAACAATTCGACTACAAATGTATCGAAAGAGCACTGCATACGATTCCAAATATGAAACCTGATGTCCATACAATGCCTAACGTTAAAAGTTCTTTTTTTAGGTAAAAACAGTGAGTTTTGAACGATTCGACTACAAATGTATCGAAAAGCACTACATACGATTCCAAATATGAAACCTGATGTCCATACAATGCCTAACGTTAAAAAGTTCTTTTTTTAGGTAAAAACAGTGAGTTTTGAACGATTCGACTACAAATGTAACGAAAAGCACTACATACGATTCCAAATATGAAACCTGATGTCCATACAATGCCTAACGTTAAAAAGTTCTTTTTTTAGGTAAAAACAGTGAGTTTTGAACGATTCGACTACAAATGTATCGAAAGAGCACTGCATACGATTCCAAATATGAAACCTGATGTCCATACAATGCCTAACGTTAAAAAGTTCTTTTTTTAGGTAAAAACAGTGAGTTTTGAACGATTCGACTACAAATGTAACGAAAAGCACTACATACGATTCCAAATATGAAACCTGATGTGCGTACAGTGACTAACATTAAAGAGTTCCGGTTTTATGTAAAAACGGTGAATTTTGAACAATTCGACTACAAATGTATCGAAAAGCACTACATACGATTCCAAATATGAAACATGATGTCCAAACAGTGCCTAACGTTAAAAAATTCCTGTTTTTAGGTAAAAACGTTAAGTTTTGAACGATTCGACTACAAATGTATCGAAAAGCGCTACATACGATTCCAAATATGAAACCTGATGTCCATACAATGCCTAACGTTAAAAAGTTCTTTTTTTAGGTAAAAACAGTGAGTTTTGAACGATTCGACTACAAATGTATCGAAAGAGCACTAGCATACGATTCCAAATATGAAACCTGATGTGCGTACAGTGACCTAACATTAAAGAGTTCGGTTTTATGTAAAAACGTGAGTTTGAACGATTCGACTACAAATGTATCGAAAGAGCACTGCATACGATTCCAAATATGAAACCTGATGTCCATACAATGCCTAACGTTAAAAAGTTCTTTTTTAGGTAAAAACAGTGAGTTTTGAACGATTCGACTACAAATGTATCGAAAGAGCACTGCATACGATTCCAAATATGAAACCTGATGTGCCATACAAGTGCCTAACGTTAAAGAGTTCTGTTTTATGTAAAAACAGTGAGTTTTGAACGATTCGACTACAAATGTATCGAAAGAGCTACTGCATACGATTCCAAATATGAAACCTGATGTCCATACAATGCCTAACGTTAAAAAGTTCTTTTTTTAGGTAAAAACAGTGAGTTTTGAACGATTCGACTACAAATGTATCGAAAGCACTACATACGATTCCAAATATGAAACCTGATGTGCGTACAGTGACTAACATTAAAGAGTTCCGGTTTTTATGTAAAAACGGTGAATTTGAACAATTCGACTACAAATGTATCGAAAGAGCACTGCATACGATTCCAAATATGAAACCTGATGTCCATAACAGTGCCTAACGTTAAAAAGTTCCTGTTTTTAGGTAAAAACGTTAGTTTTGAACGATTCGACTACAAATGTATCGAAAAGCACTACATACGATTTCCAAATATGAAACCTGATGTCCATACAATGCCTAACGTTAAAAAGTTCTTTTTTAGGTAAAAACAGTGAGTTTTGAACGATTCGACTACAAATGTATCGAAAGAGCACTGCATACGATTCCAAATATGAACCTGATGTCCATACAATGCCTAACGTTAAAAAGTTCTTTTTTTAGGTAAAAACAGTGAGTTTTGAACGATTCGACTACAAATGTATCGAAAGAGCACTGCATACGATTCCAAATATGAAACCTGATGTCCATACAATGCCTAACGTTAAAAAGTTCTTTTTTTAGGTAAAACAGTGAGTTTTGAACGATTCGACTACAAATGTATCGAAAGAGCACTGCATACGATTCCAAATATGAAACCTGATGTCCATACAATGCCTAACGTTAAAAAGTTCTTTTTTAGGTAAAACAGTGAGTTTTGAACGATTCGACTACAAATGTAACGAAAGAGCACTACATACGATTCCAAATATGAAACCTGATGTGCCATACAATGCCTAACGTTAAAAAGTTCCTTTTTTATGTAAAAACAGTGAGTTTTGAACGATTCCGACTACAAATGTATCGAAAGAGCACTGCATACGATTCCAAATATGAAACCTGATGTCCATACAATGCCTAACGTTAAAAAGTCCTTTTTTTAGGTAAAAACAGTGAGTTTTGAACGATTCGACTACAAATGTATCGAAAGAGCACTACATACGATTCCAAATATGAAACCTGATGTCCATACAATGCCTAACGTTAAAAAGTTCTTTTTTTAGGTAAAAACAGTGAGTTTTGAACGATTCGACTACAAATGTAACGAAAAGCACTACATACGATTCCAAATATGAAACCTGATGTCCATACAAGTGCCTAACGTTAAAAAGTTCTTTTTTAGGTAAAAACAGTGAGTTTTGAACGATTCGACTACAAATGTATCGAAAAGCACTACATACGATTCCAAATATGAAACCTGATGTCCATACAATGCCTAACGTTAAAAAGTTCCTTTTTTAGGTAAAAACAGTGAGTTTTGAACGATTCGACTACAAATGTATCGAAAGAGCACTACATACGATTCCAAATATGAAACCTGATGTCCATACAATGCCTAACGTTAAAAAGTTCTTTTTTTAGGTAAAAACAGTGAGTTTTGAACGATTCGACTACAAATGTATCGAAAAGCACTACATACGATTCCAAATATGAAACCTGATGTGCGTACAGTGACTAACATTAAAGAGTTCCGGTTTTATGTAAAAACGGTGAATTTTGAACAATTCGACTACAAATGTATCGAAAAGCACTACATACGATTCCAAATATGAAACATGATGTCCATAACAGTGCCTAACGTTAAAAAATTCCTGTTTTAGGTAAAAACGTTAAGTTTTGAACGATTCGACTACAAATGTATCGAAAAGCGCTACATACGATTCCAAATATGAAACCTGATGTCCATACAATGCCTAACGTTAAAAAGTTCTTTTTTAGGTAAAAACAGTGAGTTTTGAACGATTCGACTACAAATGTATCGAAAGAGCACTGCATACGATTCCAAATATGAAACCTGATGTGCGTACAGTGACTAACATTAAAGAGTTCCGGTTTTATGTAAAAACGGTGAATTTTGAAACAATTCGACTACAAATGTATCGAAAGAGCACTGCATACGATTCCAAATATGAAACCTGATGTCCATACAATGCCTAACGTTAAAAAGTCCTTTTTTAGGTAAAAACAGTGAGTTTTGAACGATTCGACTACAAAGTGTAACGAAAAGCAACTACATACATTCCAAATATGAAACCTGATGTCCATACAATGCCCTAACGTTAAAAAGTTCTTTTTTTAGGTAAAAACAGTGAGTTTTGAGAAGATTTTCGACTAAAATGTAACGAAAACATACATACGATTCCAATAATAAACCTGATGTCCATACAATGCGCTACGTTAAAGTTCTTTTTTAGTAAAACAGTGAGTTTGAACGATTTCGACTACAAATGTACGAAAAGCACTACATACGATTCCAAATATGAAACCTGATGTGCGTACAGTGACTAACAGTAAAGAGTTCCGGTTTTTTTAGGTAAAAACGGTGAATTTAACATTTCGACTACAAATGTAACGAAAAGCACTACATACGATTCCAAATATGAAACCTGATGTCCATACAATGCCTAACGTTAAAAAGTTCTTTTTTTAGGTAAAAACAGTGAGTTTTGAACGATTCGACTACAAATGTATCGAAAGAGCACTGCATACGATTCCAAATATGAAACCTGATGTCCATACAATGCCTAACGTTAAAAAGTTCTTTTTTTAGGTAAAAACAGTGAGTTTTGAACGATTCGACTACAAATGTAACGAAAAAGCACTACATACGATTCCAAATATGAAACCTGATGTCGCGTACAGTGACTAACATTAAAGAGTTCCGGTTTTATGTAAAACAGGTGAATTTTGAACAATTCGACTACAAATGTATCGAAAAGCACTACATACGATTCCAAATATGAAACATGATGTCCATACAGTGCCTAACGTTAAAAAGTTCCTGTTTTTAGGTAAAAACAGTTAAGTTTTGAACGATTCGACTACAAATGTATCGAAAAGCGCTACATACGATTCCAAATATGAAACCTGATGTCCATACAATGCCTAACGTTAAAAAGTTCTTTTTTTAGGTAAAAACAGTGAGTTTTGAACGATTCGACTACAAATGTATCGAAAGAGCACTGCATACGATTCCAAATATGAAACCTGATGTGCGTACAGTGACTAACATTAAAGAGTTCCGGTTTTATGTAAAAACGTGTGAATTTTGAACGATTCGACTACAAATGTATCGAAAGAGCACTGCATACGATTCCAAATATGAAACCTGATGTCCATACAATGCCTAACGTTAAAAAGTTCTTTTTTTAGGTAAAAACAGTGAGTTTTGAACGATTCGACTACAAATGTATCGAAAGAGCACTGCATACGATTCCAAATATGAAACCTGATGTCCATACAATGCCTAACGTTAAAAGTTCTTTTTTTAGGTAAAAACAGTGAGTTTTGAACGATTCGACTACAAATGTATCGAAAAGCACTACATACGATTCCAAATATAAAACCTGATGTCCATACAATGCCTACGTTAAAAAGTTCTTTTTTTAGGTAAAACAGTGAGTTTGAACGATTCGACTACAAATGTATCGAAAGAGCACTGCATACGATTCCAAATATGAACCTGATGTCCATAACAATGCCTACGTTAAAAAGTTTCTTTTTTAGGTAAAAACGTGAGTTTTGAACGATTCGACTACAAATGTATCGAAAGAGCACTGCATACGATTCCAAATATGAAACCTGATGTGCATACAGTGACTAACATTAAAGAGTTCCGGTTTTATGTAAAAACGGTGAGTTTTGAACATTCGACTACAATGTATCGAAAAGCACTACATACGATTCCAAATATGAAACCTGATGTCCATACAATGCCTAACGTTAAAAGTTCTTTTTTTAGGTAAAACAGTGAGTTTTGAACGTTCGACTACAAATGTAACGAAAAGAGCACTACATACGATTCCAATATGAACCTGATGTCCAGTACATGCCTAACGTTAAAAAGTTCTTTTTTTAGGTAAAAACAGTGAGTTTTGAACGATTCGACTACAATGTATCGAAAAGCACTACATACGATTCCAAATATGAAACCTGATGTCCATACAATGCCTAACGTTAAAAAGTCTTTTTAGGTAAAAACAGTGAGTTTTGAACGATTCGACTACAAATGTATCGAAAGAGCACTGCATACGATTCCAAATATGAAACCTGATGTGCCTACAGTGACTAACAGTTAAAGAGTTCGGTTTTATGTAAAAACGGTGAAGTTTTGAACGATTCGACTACAAATGTATCGAAAGAGCACTACATACGATTCCAAATATGAAACCTGATGTCCATACAATGACCTAACGTTAAAAAGTCTTTTTTAGGTAAAAACAGTGAGTTTTGAACGATTCCGACTACAAATGTATCGAAAAGCACTACATACGATTCCAAATATGAAACCTGATGTCCAATACAGTGACTAACAGTTAAAGAGTTCCGGTTTTATGTAAAAACAGTGAGTTTTGAACGATTCGACTACAAATGTATCGAAAAGCACTACATACGATTCCAAATATGAAACCTGATGTCCATACAATGCCTAACGTTAAAAAGTTCTTTTTTAGGTAAAAACAGTGAGTTTTGAACGATTCGACTACAAATGTATCGAAAAGCACTACATACGATTCCAAATATGAAACCTGATGTCCATACAATGCCTAACGTTAAAAAGTTCTTTTTTTAGGTAAAAACAGTGAGTTTTGAACGATTCGACTACAAATGTATCGAAAGAGCACTGCATACGATTCCAAATATGAAACCTGATGTCCATACAGTGCCTAACGTTAAAAAGTTCCTTTTTAGGTAAAAACAGTGAGTTTTGAACGATTCGACTACAAATGTATCGAAAGAGCACTACATACGATTCCAAATATGAAACCTGATGTCCATACAATGCCTAACGTTAAAAGTTCTTTTTTTAGGTAAAAACAGTGAGTTTTGAACGATTCGACTACAAATGTACGAAAAGCACTACATACGATTCCAAATATGAAACCTGATGTCCATACAATGCCTAACGTTAAAAAGTTCTTTTTTTTAGGTAAAAACAGTGAGTTTTGAACGATTCGACTACAAATGTAACGAAAAGCACTACATACGATTCCAAATATGAAACCTGATGTCCAGTACAATGCCTAACGTTAAAAAGTTCTTTTTTTAGGTAAAAACAGTGAGTTTTGAACGATTCGACTACAAATGTATCGAAAGAGCACTAGCATACGATTCCAAATATGAAACCTGATGTCCATACAATGCCTAACGTTAAAAAGTTCTTTTTTTAGGTAAAAACAGTGAGTTTTGAACGATTCGACTACAATGTATCGAAAGAGCACTGCATACGATTCCAAATATGAAACCTGATGTCCATACAATGCCTAACGTTAAAAAGTTCTTTTTTAGGTAAAAACAGTGAGTTTTGAACGATTCGACTACAAATGTATCGAAAGAGCACTGCATACGATTCCAATATGAAACATGATGTCCAAACAGTGCCTACGTTAAAAAATTCCTGTTTTTAGGTAAAAACGTTAAGTTTTGAACGATTCGACTACAAATGTATCGGACAAGCGACTAACAATACGATTCCAATATGAAACCTGATGTCCATACAATGCCTAACGTTAAAAAGTTCTTTTTTTTAGGTAAAACAGTTGAGTTTTGAACGATTCGACTACAAATGTATCGAAGAAGCAACTGACATACGATTCCAAATTGAAACCTGATGGCGTACAAGTGCCTAACGTTAAAAGTTCCTGTTTTATGTCAAAAACGTGGAATTTTTGAACTATTCGACTACAATGTATCGAAAAGCACTACATACGATTCCAAATATGAAACCTGATGTCCATACAATGCCTAACGTTAAAAAGGTCTTTTTTTAGGTAAAAACAGTGAGTTTTGAACGATTCGACTACAAATGTAGCGAAAGAGCACTGCATACGATTCCCAAATATGAAACCTGATGTCCATACAGTGCCTAACGTTAAAAAGTTCCGGTTTTAGGTAAAAACGGTGAGTTTTGAACGATTCGACTACAAATGTATCGAAAGAGCACTGCATACGATTCCAAATATGAAACCTGATGTCCATACAATGCCTAACGTTAAAAAGTTCTTTTTTTAGGTAAAAACAGTGAGTTTTGAACGATTCGACTACAAATGTATCGAAAGAGCACTGCATACGATTCCAAATATGAAACCTGATGTCCGTACAGTGACTAACATTAAAGAGTTCCGGTTTTATGTAAAAACGGTGAATTTTGAACAATTCGACTACAAATGTATCGAAAGAGCACTGCATACGATTCCAAATATGAAACCTGATGTCCATACAATGCCTAACGTTAAAAAGTTCTTTTTTTAGGTAAAAACAGTGAGTTTTGAACGATTCGACTACAAATGTAACGAAAAGCACTACATACGATTCCAAATATGAAACCTGATGTCCATACAATGCCTAACGTTAAAAGTTCTTTTTTAGGTAAAAACAGTGAGTTTGAACAATTCGACTACAAATGTATCGAAAGAGCACTGCATACGATTCCAAATATGAAACCTGATGTCCATACAGTGCCTAACGTTAAAAAAGTTCTTTTTTAGGTAAAAACAGTGAGTTTTGAACGATTCGACTACAAATGTATCGAAAAGAGCACTGCATACGATTCCAAATATGAAACCTGATGTCCATACAATGCCTAACGTTAAAAAGTTCTTTTTTTAGGTAAAAACAGTGAGTTTTGAACGATTCGACTACAAATGTATCGAAAGAGCACTGCATACGATTCCAATATGAAACCTGATGTCCATACAATGCCTAACGTTAAAAGTCTTTTTTTAGGTAAAAACAGTGAGTTTTGAACGATTCGACTACAAATGTATCGAAAGAGCACTGCATACGATTCCAAATATGAAACCTGATGTGCGTACAGTGACTAACATTAAAGAGTTCCGGTTTTATGTAAAAACGGTGAATTTTGAACAATTCGACTACAAATGTATCGAAAGAGCACTGCATACGATTCCAAATATGAAACCTGATGTCCATACAATGCCTAACGTTAAAAAGTTCTTTTTTTAGGTAAAAACAGTGAGTTTTGAACGATTCGACTACAAATGTATCGAAAAGCGCTACATACGATTCCAAATATGAAACCTGATGTCCATACAATGCCTAACGTTAAAAGTTTTTTTTTTAGGTAAAAACAGTGAGTTTTGAACGATTCGACTACAAATGTATCGAAAGAGCACTGCATACGATTCCAAATATGAAACCTGATGTCCATACAATGCCTAACGTTAAAAAGTTCTTTTTTTAGGTAAAAACGTGAGTTTTGAACGATTCGACTACAAATGTATCGAAAAGCACTACATACGATTCCAAATATGAAACCTGATGTCCATACAATGCCTAACGTTAAAAAGTTCTTTTTTTAGGTAAAAACAGTGAGTTTTGAACGATTCGACTACAAATGTATCGAAAAGCACTACATACGATTCCAAATATGAAACCTGATGTCCATACAATGCCTAACGTTAAAAGTTCTTTTTTTAGGTAAAAACAGTGAGTTTTGAACGATTCGACTACAAATGTATCGAAAGAGCACTGCATACGATTCCAAATATGAAACCTGATGTCCATACAATGCCTAACGTTAAAAAGTTCTTTTTTTAGGTAAAAACAGTGAGTTTTGAACGATTCGACTACAAATGTAACGAAAGCACTACATACGATTCCAAATATGAAACCTGATGTGCGTACAGTGACTAACGTTAAAGAGTTCCGGTTTATGTAAAAACGGTGAATTTTGAACAATTCGACTACAAATGTATCGAAAGCACTACATACGATTCCAAATATGAAACCTGATGTCCATACAGTGCCTAACGTTAAAAAGTTCCTTTTTTTTAGGTAAAAACGTGAAGTTTTTGAACGATTCGACTACAAATGTATCGAAAAAGCGATACATACGATTCCAAATATGAAACCTGATGTCCATACATGCCTAACGTTAAAAAGTTCGTTTTTTAGGTAAATACAGTGAGTTTTGAACGATTCGACTACAAATGTATCGAAAGAGCACTGCATACGATTCCAAATATGAAACCTGATGTCCAGTACAGATGCCTAACAGTTAAAAAGGTCCTTGTTTTAGGTAAAAAACAGTGAGTTTTGAACGAGTTCGCTACAAATGTATCGAAGAGCACTGCATACGATTCCAAATATGAAACCTGATGTCCAGTACAGATGCCTAACATTAAGAGAGTTCTTTTTTAGTAGGTAAAAACGTGAGTTTGAACGATTCGACTACAAATGTAACGAAAAAAGCACTACATAAACGATTCCAAATATGAAACCTGATGTGCTAACAGTGACTAACATTAAAGATTCCGGTTTTTATGGTAAAACGGTGAAATTTTGAACAATTCGACTACAATGTATCGAAAAGCACTACATACGATTCCAAATATGAAACCTGATGTCCATACAATGCCTAACGTTAAAAAGTTCTTTTTTAGGTAAAAACAGTGAGTTTTGAACGATTCGACTACAAATGTAATCGAAAGAGCACTACAATACGATTCCAAATAGGAAACCTGATGTGCCAGTACAATGCTAACAGTTAAAGAGTTCGTTTTTATGTAAAAACAGTGAGTTTTGAACGAATTCGACTACAAATGTATCGAAAGAGCACTAGCATACGATTCCAAATATGAAACCTGATGTCCATACAATGCTAACGTTAAAAAAGTTCTTTTTTTAGGTAAAACAGTGAGTTTTGAACGAATTCGAACTACAAATGTATCGAAAGATCACTGCATACGATTCCAAATATGAAACCTGATGTCGTACAGTGACTAACATTAAAGAGTTCCGGTTTTATGTAAAACGGTGAATTTTGAACAATTCGACTACAAATGTATCGAAAAGCACTGCATACGATTCCAAATATGAAACCTGATGTCCATACAATGCCTAACGTTAAAAAGTCCTTTTTTAGGTAAAAACAGTGAGTTTTGAACGATTCGACTACAAATGTAACGAAAAGCACTACATACGATTCCAAATATGAAACCTGATGTCCATACAATGCCTAACGTTAAAAATTCCTTTTTAGGTAAAACAGTGAGTTTGAACGATTCGACTACAAATGTATCGAAAGAGCACTGATACGATTCCAAATATGAAACCTGATGTCCATACAATGCCTAACGTTAAAAAGTTCTTTTTTTAGGTAAAAACAGTGAGAGTTTTGAACGATTCGACTACAAATGTATCGAAAAGCACTGCATACGATTCCAAATATGAAACCTGATGTCCATACAATTGCCTAACGTTAAAAAGTTCTTTTTTTAGGTAAAAAACAGTGAGTTTTGAACGATTCGACTACAAATGTATCGAAAAGCACTACATACGATTCCAATATGAAACCTGATGT
>NW_023415643.1:0-33812 GCF_013373865.1 Monomorium pharaonis | reverse complement strand
TTCTTTTTAGGTAAAAACAGTGAGTTTTGAACGATTCGACTACAAATGTATCGAAAAGCGCTACATACGATTCCAAATATGAAACCTGATGTCCATACAATGCCTAACGTTAAAAAATTCTTTTTTAGTAAAAACAGTGAGTTTTGAACGATTCGACTACAAATGTATCGAAAAGCACTACATACGATTCCAAATATGAAACCTGATGTCCATACAATGCCTAACGTTAAAAAGTTCTTTTTTTAGGTTAAAAACAGTGAGTTTTGAACGATTCGACTACAAATGTATCGAAAAGCACTACATACGATTCCAAATATGAAACCTGATGTGCGTACAGTGACTAACATTAAAGAGTTCCGGTTTATGTAAAAACGGTGAATTTGAAAATTCGACTACAAATGTATCGAAAGAGCACTGCATACGATTCCAAATATGAAACCTGATGTCCATACAATGCCTAACGTTAAAAAGTTTTTTTTTAGGTAAAAAAAGTGAGTTTTGAACGATTCGACTACAATGTATCGAAAAAGCACTACATACGATTCCAAATATGAAACCTGATGTCCATACAATGCCTAACGTTAAAAAGTTCTTTTTTTAGGTAAAACAGTGAGTTTTGAACGATTCGACTACAAATGTATCGAAAGAGCACTGCATACGATTCCAAATATGAAACCTGATGTCCATACAATGCCTAACGTTAAAAAGTTCTTTTTTTAGGTAAAAAACAGTGAGTTTTGAACGATTCGACTACAAATGTAATCGAAAGAGCACTGCATACGATTCCAAATATGAAACCTGATGTCCATACAATGCCTAACGTTAAAAAGTTCTTTTTTTAGGTAAAAACAGTGAGTTTTGAACGATTCGACTACAAATGTAACGAAAAGCACTACTATACGATTCCAAATATGAAACCTGATGTGCGTACAGTGACTAACATTAAAGAGTTCCGGTTTTATGTAAAAACGGTGAATTTTGAACAATTCGACTACAAATGTAATGAAAAGCACTACATATGATTCCAAATATGAAACCTGATGTCCATACAATGCTAACGTTAAAAAGTTTTTTTTTTTAGGTAAAAACAGTGAGTTTTGAACGATTCGACTACAAATGTAACGAAAAGCACTACATACGATTCCAAATGTGAAACCTGATGTCCATACAATGCCTAACGTTAAAAAGTTCTTTTTTTAGGTAAAAACAGTGAGTTTTTGAACGATTTCGACTACAAATGTATCGAAAGAGCACTAGATACGATTCCAAATTTGAAAAACCTGATGTCCATACAATGCCTAACGTTAAAAAGTTCTTTTTTTAGGTAAAAACGTGAGTTTTGAACGATTCGACTACAAATGTATCGAAAGCACTGCATACGATTCCAAATATGAAACCTGATGTCCATACATGCCTAACGTTAAAAAGTTCTTTTTTTAGGTAAAACAGTGAGTTTTGAACGATTCGACTACAAATGTATCGAAAGAGCAGCTTCATACGATTCCAAATATGAACCTGATGTCCATACAATGCCTAACGTTAAAAAGTTCTCTTTTTTAGGTAAAAACAGTGAGTTTTTGAACGATTCGACTACAAATGTATCGAAAGAGCACTGCATACGATTCACATATGAAACCTGATGTCCATACAATGCCTAACGTTAAAAAGTTTCTTTTTTTTAGTAGTAAAAACAGTGAATTTTGAACAATTCGACTACAAATGTATCGAAAGAGCACTGCATACGATTCCAAATATGAAACCTGATGTCCATACAATGCCTAACGTTAAAAAGTTCTTTTTTTAGGTAAAAACAGTGAGTTTTGAACGATTCGACTACAAATGTAACGAAAAGCACTACATACGATTCCAAATATGAAACCTGATGTCCATACAATGCCTAACGTTAAAAAGTTCTTTTTTAGGTAAAAACAGTGAGTTTTGAACGATTCGACTACAAATGTAGCGAAAGAGCACTGCATACGATTCCAAATATGAAACCTGATGTCCATACAATGCCTAACGTTAAAAAGTTCTTTTTTTAGGTAAAAACAGTGAGTTTTGAACGATTCGACTACAAATGTAACGAAAAGCACTACATACGATTCCAAATTTGAAACCTGATGTCCATACAATGCCTAACGTTAAAAAGTTCTTTTTTTAGGTAAAAACAGTGAGTTTTGAACGATTCGACTACAAATGTATCGAAAGAGCACTGCATACGATTCCAAATGTGAAACCTGATGTCCATACAATGCCTAACGTTAAAAAGTTCTTTTTTAGGTAAAACAGTGAGTTTTGAACGATTCGACTACAAATGTATCGAAAGAGCACTGCATACGATTCCAAATATGAAACCTGATGTCCATACAATGCCTAACGTTAAAAAGTTCTTTTTTTAGGTAAAAACAGTGAGTTTTGAACGATTCGACTACAAATGTAACGAAAAGCACTACATACGATTCCAAATATGAAACCTGATGTGCGTACAGTGACTAACATTAAAGAGTTCCGGTTTTATGTAAAAACGGTGAATTTTGAACAATTCGACTACAAATGTAATGAAAAGCACTACATATGATTCCAAATATGAAACCTGATGTCCATACAATGCCTAACGTTAAAAAGTTTTTTTTTTAGGTAAAAACAGTGAGTTTTGAACGATTCGACTACAAATGTAACGAAAAGCACTACATACGATTCCAAATTGAAACCTGATGTCCATACAATGCCTAACGTTAAAAGTTCTTTTTTTAGGTAAAAACAGTGAGTTTTGAACGATTCGACTACAAATGTATCGAAAGAGCACTGCATACGATTCCAAATGTGAAACCTGATGTCCATACAATGCCTAACGTTAAAAAGTTCTTTTTTTAGGTAAAAACAGTGAGTTTTGAACGATTCGACTACAAATGTATCGAAAGAGCACTGCATACGATTCCAAATATGAAACATGATGTCCAAACAATGCCTAACGTTAAAAAGTTCCTGTTTTTAGGTAAAAACAGTGAGTTTTGAACGATTCGACTACAAATGTATCGAAAGAGCGCTACATACGATTCCAAATATGAAACCTGATGTCCATACAATGCCTAACGTTAAAAAGTTCTTTTTTTAGGTAAAAACAGTGAGTTTTGAACGATTCGACTACAAATGTATCGAAAGAGCACTGCATACGATTCCAAATATGAAACCTGATGTGCGTACAGTGACTAACATTAAAGAGTTCCGGTTTTTATGTAAAAAACGGTGAATTTTGAACAATTCGACTACAAATGTATCGAAAGAGCACTGCATACGATTCCAAATATGAAACCTGATGTCCATACAATGCCTAACGTTAAAAAGTTCTTTTTTAGGTAAAAACAGTGAGTTTTGAACGATTCGACTACAAATGTAACGAAAAGCACTACATACGATTCCAAATTTGAAACCTGATGTCCATACAATGCCTAACGTTAAAAAGTTCTTTTTTTAGGTAAAAACAGTGAGTTTTGAACGATTCGACTACAAATGTATCGAAAGAGCACTGCATACGATTCCAAATGTGAAACCTGATGTCCATACAATGCCTAACGTTAAAAAGTTCTTTTTTTAGGTAAAAACAGTGAGTTTTGAACGATTCGACTACAAATGTATCGAAAGAGCACTGCATACGATTCCAAATATGAAACCTGATGTCCAAACAGTGCCTAACGTTAAAAATTCCTGTTTTTAGGTAAAAACGTTAAGTTTTGAACGATTCGACTACAAATGTATCGAAAAGCGCTACATACGATTCCAAATATGAAACCTGATGTCCATACAATGCCTAACGTTAAAAAGTTCTTTTTTAGGTAAAAACAGTGAGTTTTGAACGATTCGACTACAAATGTAACGAAAGAGCACTACATACGATTTCAAATATGAAAGCCTGATGTGCGTACAGTGACTAACATTAAAGAGTTCCGGTTTTATGTAAAAACGTGAATTTTGAACAATTCGACTACAAATGTATCGAAAAGCACTACATACGATTCCAAATATGAAACCTGATGTCCATACAATGCCTAACGTTAAAAAGTTCTTTTTTTAGGTAAAAACAGTGAGTTTTGAACGATTCGACTACAAATGTAACGAAAAGCACTACATACGATTCCAAATATGAAACCTGATGTCCATACAATGCCTAACGTTAAAAAGTTCTCTTTTTAGGTAAAAACAGTGAGTTTTGAACGATTCGACTACAAATGTAACGAAAAGTACTACATACGATTCCAAATATGAAACCTGATGTGCGTACAGTGACTAACATTAAAGAGTTCCGGTTTTATGTAAAAACGGTGAATTCTGAACAATTCGACTACAAATGTATCGAAAAGCACTACATACGATTCCAAATATGAAACCTGATGTCCATACAATGCCTAACGTTAAAAAGTTTTTTTTTTAGGTAAAAACAGTGAGTTTTGAACGATTCGACTACAAATGTAACGAAAAGCACTACATACGATTCCAAATTTGAAACCTGATGTCCATACAATGCCTAACGTTAAAAAGTTCTTTTTTTAGGTAAAAACAGTGAGTTTTGAACGATTCGACTACAAATGTATCGAAAGAGCACTGCATACGATTCCAAATGTGAAACCTGATGTCCATACAATGCCTAACGTTAAAAAGTTCTTCTTTTAGGTAAAAACAGTGAGTTTTGAACGATTCGACTACAAATGTATCGAAAGAGCACTGCATACGATTCCAAATATGAAACCTGATGTCCATACAATGCCTAACGTTAAAAAGTTCTTTTTTTAGGTAAAAACAGTGAGTTTTGAACGATTCGACTACAAATGTAACGAAAAGCACTACATACGATTCCAAATATGAAACCTGATGTGCGTACAGTGACTAACATTAAAGAGTTCCGGTTTTATGTAAAAACGGTGAATTTTGAACAATTCGACTACAAATGTAATGAAAAGCACTACATATGATTCCAAATATGAAACCTGATGTCCATACAATGCCTAACGTTAAAAAGTTTTTTTTTTAGGTAAAAACAGTGAGTTTTGAACGATTCGACTACAAATGTAACGAAAAGCACTACATACGATTCCAAATTTGAAACCTGATGTCCATACAATGCCTAACGTTAAAAAGTTCTTTTTTTAGGTAAAAACAGTGAGTTTTGAACGATTCGACTACAAATGTATCGAAAGAGCACTGCATACGATTCCAAATGTGAAACCTGATGTCCATACAATGCCTAACGTTAAAAAGTTCTTTTTTTAGGTAAAAACAGTGAGTTTTGAACGATTCGACTACAAATGTATCGAAAGAGCACTGCATACGATTCCAAATATGAAACATGATGTCCAAACAGTGCCTAACGTTAAAAAATTCCTGTTTTTAGGTAAAAACGTTAAGTTTTGAACGATTCGACTACAAATGTATCGAAAAGCGCTACATACGATTCCAAATATGAAACCTGATGTCCATACAATGCCTAACGTTAAAAAGTTCTTTTTTTAGGTAAAAACAGTGAGTTTTGAACGATTCGACTACAAATGTATCGAAAGAGCACTGCATACGATTCCAAATATGAAACCTGATGTGCGTACAGTGACTAACATTAAAGAGTTCCGGTTTTATGTAAAAACGGTGAATTTTGAACAATTCGACTACAAATGTATCGAAAGAGCACTGCATACGATTCCAAATATGAAACCTGATGTCCATACAATGCCTAACGTTAAAAAGTTCTTTTTTTAGGTAAAAACAGTGAGTTTTGAACGATTCGACTACAAATGTAACGAAAGAGCACTACATACGATTCCAAATATGAAACCTGATGTCCATACAATGCCTAACGTTAAAAAGTTCTTTTTTTAGGTAAAAACAGTGAGTTTTGAACGATTCGACTACAAATGTAGCGAAAGAGCACTGCATACGATTCCAAATATGAAACCTGATGTCCATACAATGCCTAACGTTAAAAAGTTCTTTTTTTAGGTAAAAACAGTGAGTTTTGAACGATTCGACTACAAATGTAACGAAAAGCACTACATACGATTCCAAATTTGAAACCTGATGTCCATACAATGCCTAACGTTAAAAAGTTCTTTTTTTAGGTAAAAACAGTGAGTTTTGAACGATTCGACTACAAATGTATCGAAAGAGCACTGCATACGATTCCAAATATGAAACCTGATGTCCATACAATGCCTAACGTTAAAAAGTTCTTTTTTTAGGTAAAAACAGTGAGTTTTGAACGATTCGACTACAAATGTATCGAAAGAGCACTGCATACGATTCCAAATATGAAACCTGATGTCCATACAATGCCTAACGTTAAAAAGTTCTTTTTTTAGGTAAAAACAGTGAGTTTTGAACGATTCGACTACAAATGTAACGAAAAAGCACTACATACGATTCCAAATATGAAACCTGATGTGCGTACAGTGACTAACATTAAAGAGTTCCGGTTTTATGTAAAAACGGTGAATTTTGAACAATTCGACTACAAATGTAATCGAAAAGCACTACATACGATTCCAAATATGAAACCTGATGTCCATACAATGCCTAACGTTAAAAAGTTTTTTTTTTAGGTAAAAACAGTGAGTTTTGAACGATTCGACTACAAATGTAACGAAAAGCACTACATACGATTCCAAATTTGAAACCTGATGTCCATACAATGCCTAACGTTAAAAAGTTCTTTTTTTAGGTAAAAACAGTGAGTTTGAACGATTCGACTACAAATGTAACGAAAAGCACTAACATACGATTCCAAATTGAAACCTGATGTCCATACAATGCCTAACGTTAAAAAGTTCTTTTTTTAGGTAAAAACAGTGAGTTTTGAACGATTCGACTACAAATGTATCGAAAGAGCACTGCATACGATTCCAAATATGAAACACTGATGTCCATACAATGCCTAACGTTAAACAAGTTCTTCTTTTTAGGTATAAAACAGTGAGTTTTGAACGATTCGACTACAAATGTTATCGAAAAAAGAGCAACGCATACGATTCCAAATATGAAAAACCTGATGTCCATACAATGCCTAACGTTAAAACGTTCTTTTTTTTTTAGGTTAAAAAAAACAGTGAGTTTTGAAACGATTCGGACTACAAATGTTAACGAAAAGCATACATACGATTCCAATATGCAACCTGATGTGCGTACAGTGACTAACATTAAGAGTTCCGGTTTATGTAAAAACGGTGAATTTTGGAAACAAATTCGACTACAAATGTATCGAAAGAGCACTAGCATACGATTCCAAATATGAAACCTGATGTCCATACAATGCCTAACGTTAAAAGTTCTTTTTTTTAGGTAAAAACAGTGAGTTTTGAACGATTCGACTACAAATGTAACGAAAAGCACTACATACGATTCCAAATATTGAAACCTGATGTCCATACAATGCCTAACGTTAAAAAGTTCTTTTTTTAGGTAAAAACAGTGAGTTTTGAACGATTCGACTACAAATGTATCGAAAGAGCACTGCATACGATTCCAAATTTGAAACCTGATGTCCATACAATGCCTAACGTTAAAAAGTTCTTTTTTTAGGTAAAAACAGTGAGTTTTGAACGATTCGACTACAAATGTATCGAAAGAGCACTGCATACGATTCCAAATATGAAACCTGATGTCCATACAATGCCTAACGTTAAAAAGTTCTTTTTTTTAGGTAAAAACAGTGAGTTTTGAACGATTCGACTACAAATGTAACGAAAAGCACTACATACGATTCCAAATATGAAACCTGATGTCCATACAATGCCTAACAGTTAAAAAGTTCTTTTTTTAGGTAAAAACAGTGAATTTTGAACGATTCGACTACAAATGTATCGAAAGAGCACTGCATACGATTCCAAATATGAAACCTGATGTCCATACAATGCCTAACGTTAAAAAGTTCTTTTTTTTAGGTAAAAACAGTGAGTTTTGAACGATTCGACTACAAATGTAATCGAAAGAGCACTACATACGATTCCAAATATTGAAACCTGATGTCCATACAATGCCTAACGTTAAAAAGTTCTTTTTTTAGGTAAAAACAGTGAGTTTTGAACGATTCGACTACAAATGTATCGAAAGAGCACTGCATACGATTCCAAATATGAAACCTGATGTCCATACAATGCCTAACGTTAAAAAGTTCTTTTTTTAGGTAAAAACAGTGAGTTTTGAACGATTCGACTACAAATGTATCGAAAGAGCACTGCATACGATTCCAAATATGAAACATGATGTCCATACAATGCCTAACGTTAAAAAGTTCTTTTTTTAGGTAAAAACAGTGAGTTTTGAACGATTCGACTACAAATGTATCGAAAGAGCACTGCATACGATTCCAAATATGAAACCTGATGTCCATACAATGCCTAACGTTAAAAAGTTCTTTTTTTAGGTAAAAACAGTGAGTTTTGAACGATTCGACTACAAATGTATCGAAAGAGCACTGCATACGATTCCAAATATGAAACCTGATGTCCATACAAGTGCCTAACGTTAAAAAGTTCTTTTTTTAGGTAAAAACAGTGAGTTTTGAACGATTCGACTACAAATGTATCGAAAGAGCACTGCATACGATTCCAAATATGAAACCTGATGTCCATACAATGCCTAACGTTAAAAAGTTCTTTTTTTAGGTAAAAACAGTGAGTTTTGAACGATTCGACTACAAATGTAACGAAAAAGCACTACATACGATTTCAAATATGAAACCTGATGTGCGTACAGTGACTAACATTAAAGAGTTCCGGTTTTATGTAAAAACGGTGAATTTTGAACAATTCGACTACAAATGTAATGAAAAGCGCTACATACGATTCCAAATATGAAACCTGATGTCCATACAATGCCTAACCGTTAAAAAGTTTCTTTTTTTAGGTAAAAACAGTGAGTTTTGAAACGGATTCGGACTTACAAATGTAACGAAAAGCACTACATACGATTCCAAATATTGAAACCCTGATGTCCATACAAATGCCTAACGTTAAAAAGTTCTCTTTTTAGGTAAAACAGTGAGTTTTGAACGATTCGACTACAAATGTAATCGAAAGGCTACTACATACGATTCCAAAATGTGAAACCTGATGTCCTACAATTGCATACCGTTAAAAAGTTCTTCTTTTAGGTAAACAGTGATTTTGAAACGATTCGACTACATGTATCGAAGAGCAACTGCATACGATTCCAAATTGAAACCTGATTTCCATCCAATGCCTAACGTTTAAAAAGTTCTTTTTTTTTAGGTAAAACAGTTGATTGTGAACGATTCGACTACAAATGTAACGAAAAGCACTACATACGATTCCAAATTTGAAACCTGATGTCCATACAATGCCTAACGTTAAAAAGTTCTTTTTTTAGGTAAAAACAGTGAGTTTTGAACGATTCGACTACAAATGTATCGAAAGAGCACTGCATACGATTCCAAATGTGAAACCTGATGTCCATACAATGCCTAACGTTAAAAAGTTCTTTTTTTAGGTAAAAACAGTGAGTTTTGAACGATTCGACTACAAATGTATCGAAAGAGCACTGCATACGATTCCAAATATGAAACCTGATGTCCATACAATGCCTAACGTTAAAAAGTTCTTTTTTTAGGTAAAAACAGTGAGTTTTGAACGATTCGACTACAAATGTAATCGAAAAGCACTACATACGATTCCAAATATGAAACCTGATGTCCATACAATGCCTAACGTTAAAAAGTTCTTTTTTTAGGTAAAAACAGGTGAATTTTGAACGATTCGACTACAAATGTATCGAAAAGCACTACATACGATTCCAAATATGAAACCTGATGTCCATACAATGCCTAACGTTAAAAAGTTTTTTTTTTTAGGTAAAAACAGTGAGTTTTGAACGATTCGACTACAAATGTAACGAAAAGCACTACATACGATTCCAAATATTGAAACCTGATGTCCATACAATGCCTAACGTTAAAAAGTTCTTTTTTTAGGTAAAAACAGTGAGTTTTGAACGATTCGACTACAAATGTATCGAAAGAGCACTGCATACGATTCCAAATATGAAACCTGATGTCCATACAATGCCTAACGTTAAAAAGTTCTTTTTTTAGGTAAAAACAGTGAGTTTTGAACGATTCGACTACAAATGTATCGAAAGAGCACTGCATACGATTCCAAATATGAAACCTGATGTCCATACAATGCCTAACGTTAAAAAGTTCTTTTTTTAGGTAAAAACAGTGAGTTTTGAACGATTCGACTACAAATGTATCGAAAAGCACTACATACGATTCCAAATATGAAACCTGATGTCCATACAATGCCTAACGTTAAAAAGTTCTTTTTTTAGGTAAAAACAGTGAGTTTTGAACGATTCGACTACAAATGTATCGAAAGAGCACTGCATACGATTCCAAATATGAAACCTGATGTGCGTACAGTGACTAACATTTAAAGAGTTCCGGTTTTATGTAAAACGGTGAATTTGAACAATTCGACTACAAATGTATCGAAAGAGCACTGCATACGATTCCAATATGAAACCTGATGTCCATACAATGCCTAACGTTAAAAAGTTCTTTTTTTAGGTAAAAAACAGTGAGTTTTGAACGATTGACTACAAATGTAACGAAAAGCACTACATACGATTCCAAATATGAAACCTGATGTCCATACAATGCCTAACGTTAAAAAGTTCTTTTTTTAGGTAAAAACAGTGAGTTTTGAAACGATTCGACTACAAATGTAGCGAAAGAGCACTGCATACGATTCCAATATGAAACCTGATGTCATACAATGCCTAACGTTAAAAAGTTCTTTTTTTAGGTAAAAACAGTGAGTTTTGAACGATTCGACTACAAATGTAACGAAAAGCACTACATACGATTCCAAATTTGAAACCTGATGTCCATACAATGCCTAACGTTAAAAAGTTCTTTTTTTAGGTAAAAACAGTGAGTTTTGAACGATTCGACTACAAATGTATCGAAAGAGCACTGCATACGATTCCAAATGTGAAACCTGATGTCCATACAATGCCTAACGTTAAAAAGTTCTTTTTTTAGGTAAAAACAGTGAGTTTTGAACGATTCGACTACAAATGTATCGAAAGAGCACTGCATACGATTCCAAATATGAAACCTGATGTCCATACAATGCCTAACGTTAAAAAGTTCTTTTTTTAGGTAAAAACAGTGAGTTTTGAACGATTCGACTACAAATGTATCGAAAGAGCACTGCATACGATTCCAAATATGAAACCTGATGTCCATACAATGCCTAACGTTAAAAAGTTCTTTTTTTAGGTAAAAACAGTGAGTTTTGAACGATTCGACTACAAATGTATCGAAAGAGCACTGCATACGATTCCAAATATGAAACCTGATGTCCATACAATGCCTAACGTTAAAAAGTTCTTTTTTTTAGGTAAAAACAGTGAGTTTTGAACGATTCGACTACAAATGTATCGAAAGAGCACTGCATACGATTCCAAATATGAAACCTGATGTCCATACAATGCCTAACGTTAAAAAGTTCTTTTTTTAGGTAAAAACAGTGAGTTTTGAACGATTCGACTACAAATGTATCGAAAGAGCACTACATACGATTCCAAATATGAAACCTGATGTCCATACAATGCCTAACGTTAAAAGTTCTTTTTTTAGGTAAAAACAGTGAGTTTTGAACGATTCGACTACAAATGTATCGAAAGAGCACTGCATACGATTCCAAATATGAAACCTGATGTCCATACAATGCCTAACGTTAAAAAGTTCTTTTTTTAGGTAAAAACAGTGAGTTTTGAACGATTCGACTACAAATGTAACGAAAAGCACTACATACGATTCCAAATATGAAACCTGATGTCCATACAATGCCTAACGTTAAAAAGTTCTTTTTTTAGGTAAAAACAGTGAGTTTTGAACGATTCGACTACAAATGTAACGAAAGAGCACTACATACGATTCCAAATATGAAACCTGATGTGCGTACAGTGACTAACAGTTAAAGAGTTCCTGTTTTATGTAAAAACGGTGAATTTTGAACAATTCGACTACAAATGTATCGAAAAGCACTACATACGATTCCAAATATGAAACCTGATGTCCATACAATGCCTAACGTTAAAAAGTTCTTTTTTTAGGTAAAAACAGTGAGTTTTGAACGATTCGACTACAAATGTAACGAAAGAGCACTACATACGATTCCAAATATGAAACCTGATGTCCATACAATGCCTAACGTTAAAAAGTTCTTTTTTTAGGTAAAAACAGTGAGTTTTGAACGATTCGACTACAAATGTATCGAAAGAGCACTGCATACGATTCCAAATGTGAAACCTGATGTCCATACAATGCCTAACGTTAAAAAGTTCTTTTTTAGGTAAAAACAGTGAGTTTGAACGATTCGACTACAAATGTATCGAAAGAGCACTGCATACGATTCCAAATATGAAACCTGATGTCCATACAATGCCTAACGTTAAAAAGTTCTTTTTTTAGGTAAAAACAGTGAGTTTTGAACGATTCGACTACAAATGTAACGAAAAGCACTACATACGATTCCAAATATGAAACCTGATGTGCGTACAGTGACTAACATTAAAGAGTTCCGGTTTTATGTAAAAACGGTGAATTTTGAACAATTCGACTACAAATGTAATGAAAAGCACTACATATGATTCCAAATATGAAACCTGATGTCCATACAATGCCTAACGTTAAAAAGTTTTTTTTTTTAGGTAAAAACAGTGAGTTTTGAACGATTCGACTACAAATGTAACGAAAAGCACTACATACGATTCCAAATTTGAAACCTGATGTCCATACAATGCCTAACGTTAAAAAGTTCTTTTTTTAGGTAAAAACAGTGAGTTTTGAACGATTCGACTACAAATGTATCGAAAGAGCACTGCATACGATTCCAAATGTGAAACCTGATGTCCATACAATGCCTAACGTTAAAAAGTTCTTTTTTTAGGTAAAAACAGTGAGTTTTGAACGATTCGACTACAAATGTATCGAAAGAGCACTGCATACGATTCCAAATATGAAACATGATGTCCAAACAGTGCCTAACGTTAAAAAATTCCTGTTTTTAGGTAAAAACGTTAAGTTTTGAACGATTCGACTACAAATGTATCGAAAGAGCACTGCATACGATTCCAAATATGAAACCTGATGTCCATACAATGCCTAACGTTAAAAAGTTCTTTTTTTAGGTAAAAACAGTGAGTTTTGAACGATTCGACTACAAATGTATCGAAAGAGCACTGCATACGATTCCAAATATGAAACCTGATGTGCGTACAGTGACTAACATTAAAGAGTTCCGGTTTTATGTAAAAACGGTGAATTTTGAACAATTCGACTACAAATGTATCGAAAGAGCACTACATACGATTCCAAATATGAAACCTGATGTCCATACAATGCCTAACGTTAAAAAGTTCTTTTTTTAGGTAAAAACAGTGAGTTTTGAACGATTCGACTACAAATGTAACGAAAAGCACTACATACGATTCCAAATATGAAACCTGATGTCCATACAATGCCTAACGTTAAAAAGTTCTTTTTTTAGGTAAAAACAGTGAGTTTTGAACGATTCGACTACAAATGTAGCGAAAGAGCACTGCATACGATTCCAAATATGAAACCTGATGTCCATACAATGCCTAACGTTAAAAAGTTCTTTTTTTAGGTAAAAACAGTGAGTTTTGAACGATTCGACTACAAATGTAACGAAAAGCACTACATACGATTCCAAATTTGAAACCTGATGTCCATACAATGCCTAACGTTAAAAAGTTCTTTTTTTAGGTAAAAACAGTGAGTTTTGAACGATTCGACTACAAATGTATCGAAAGAGCACTGCATACGATTCCAAATGTGAAACCTGATGTCCATACAATGCCTAACGTTAAAAAGTTCTTTTTTTAGGTAAAAACAGTGAGTTTTGAACGATTCGACTACAAATGTATCGAAAGAGCACTGCATACGATTCCAAATATGAAACCTGATGTCCATACAATGCCTAACGTTAAAAAGTTCTTTTTTTAGGTAAAAACAGTGAGTTTTGAACGATTCGACTACAAATGTAACGAAAAGCACTACATACGATTCCAAATATGAAACCTGATGTGCGTACAGTGACTAACATTAAAGAGTTCCGGTTTTATGTAAAAACGGTGAATTTTGAACAATTCGACTACAAATGTAATGAAAAGCACTACATATGATTCCAAATATGAAACCTGATGTCCATACAATGCCTAACGTTAAAAAGTTTTTTTTTTTAGGTAAAAACAGTGAGTTTTGAACGATTCGACTACAAATGTAACGAAAAGCACTACATACGATTCCAAATTTGAAACCTGATGTCCATACAATGCCTAACGTTAAAAAGTTCTTTTTTTAGGTAAAAACAGTGAGTTTTGAACGATTCGACTACAAATGTATCGAAAGAGCACTGCATACGATTCCAAATGTGAAACCTGATGTCCATACAATGCCTAACGTTAAAAAGTTCTTTTTTTAGGTAAAAACAGTGAGTTTTGAACGATTCGACTACAAATGTATCGAAAGAGCACTGCATACGATTCCAAATATGAAACATGATGTCCAAACAGTGCCTAACGTTAAAAAATTCCTGTTTTTAGGTAAAAACGTTAAGTTTTGAACGATTCGACTACAAATGTATCGAAAAGCGCTACATACGATTCCAAATATGAAACCTGATGTCCATACAATGCCTAACGTTAAAAAGTTCTTTTTTTAGGTAAAAACAGTGAGTTTTGAACGATTCGACTACAAATGTATCGAAAGAGCACTGCATACGATTCCAAATATGAAACCTGATGTGCGTACAGTGACTAACATTAAAGAGTTCCGGTTTTATGTAAAAACGGTGAATTTTGAACAATTCGACTACAAATGTATCGAAAGAGCACTGCATACGATTCCAAATATGAAACCTGATGTCCATACAATGCCTAACGTTAAAAAGTTCTTTTTTTAGGTAAAAACAGTGAGTTTTGAACGATTCGACTACAAATGTAACGAAAAGCACTACATACGATTCCAAATATGAAACCTGATGTCCATACAATGCCTAACGTTAAAAAGTTCTTTTTTTAGGTAAAAACAGTGAGTTTTGAACGATTCGACTACAAATGTAGCGAAAGAGCACTGCATACGATTCCAAATATGAAACCTGATGTCCATACAATGCCTAACGTTAAAAAGTTCTTTTTTTAGGTAAAAACAGTGAGTTTTGAACGATTCGACTACAAATGTAACGAAAAGCACTACATACGATTCCAAATTTGAAACCTGATGTCCATACAATGCCTAACGTTAAAAAGTTCTTTTTTTAGGTAAAAACAGTGAGTTTTGAACGATTCGACTACAAATGTATCGAAAGAGCACTGCATACGATTCCAAATGTGAAACCTGATGTCCATACAATGCCTAACGTTAAAAAGTTCTTTTTTTAGGTAAAAACAGTGAGTTTTGAACGATTCGACTACAAATGTATCGAAAGAGCACTGCATACGATTCCAAATATGAAACCTGATGTCCATACAATGCCTAACGTTAAAAAGTTCTTTTTTTAGGTAAAAACAGTGAGTTTTGAACGATTCGACTACAAATGTATCGAAAGAGCACTGCATACGATTCCAAATATGAAACCTGATGTCCATACAATGCCTAACGTTAAAAAGTTCTTTTTTTAGGTAAAAACAGTGAGTTTTGAACGATTCGACTACAAATGTATCGAAAGAGCACTGCATACGATTCCAAATATGAAACCTGATGTCCATACAATGCCTAACGTTAAAAAGTTCTTTTTTTAGGTAAAAACAGTGAATTTTGAACGATTCGACTACAAATGTATCGAAAGAGCACTGCATACGATTCCAAATGTGAAACCTGATGTCCATACAATGCCTAACGTTAAAAAGTTCTTTTTTTAGGTAAAAACAGTGAGTTTTGAACGATTCGACTATAAATGTATCGAAAGAGCACTACATACGATTCCAAATATGAAACCTGATGTCCATACAATGCCTAACGTTAAAAAGTTCTTTTTTTAGGTAAAAACAGTGAGTTTTGAACGATTCGACTACAAATGTATCGAAAGAGCACTGCATACGATTCCAAATATGAAACCTGATGTCCATACAATGCCTAACGTTAAAAAGGTCTTTTTTTAGGTAAAAACAGTGAGTTTTGAACGATTCGACTACAAATGTATCGAAAGAGCACTGCATACGATTCCAAATATGAAACCTGATGTCCATACAATGCCTAACGTTAAAAAGTTCTTTTTTTAGGTAAAAACAGTGAGTTTTGAACGATTCGACTACAAATGTAACGAAAAACACTACATACGATTTTAAATATGAAACCTGATGTGCGTACAGTGACTAACATTAAAGAGTTCCGGTTTTATGTAAAAACGGTGAATTTTGAACAATTCGACTACAAATGTATCGAAAAGCACTACATACGATTCCAAATATGAAACCTGATTTCCATACAATGCCTAACGTTAAAAAGTTCTTTTTTTAGGTAAAAACAGTGAGTTTTGAACGATTCGACTACAAATGTATCGAAAGAGCACTACATACGATTCCAAATATGAAACCTGATGTCCATACAATGCCTAACGTTAAAAAGTTCTTTTTTTAGGTAAAAACAGTGAGTTTTGAACGATTCGACTACAAATGTGTCGAAAGAGCACTGCATACGATTCCAAATATGAAACCTGATGTCCATACAATGCCTAACGTTAAAAAGTTCTTTTTTTAGGTAAAAACAGTGAGTTTTGAACGATTCGACTACAAATGTAACGAAAAACACTACATACGATTTTAAATATGAAAGCTGATGTGCGTACAGTGACTAACATTAAAGAGTTCCGGTTTTATGTAAAAACGGTGAATTTTGAACAATTCGACTACAAATGTAATGAAAAGCGCTACATACGATTCCAAATATGAAACCTGATGTCCATACAATGCCTAACGTTAAAAGTTCTTTTTTTAGGTAAAAACAGTGAGTTTTGAACGATTCGACTACAAATGTAACGAAAAGCACTACATACGATTCCAAATATGAAACCTGATGTCCATACAATGCCTAACGTTAAAAAGTTCTCTTTTTAGGTAAAAACAGTGAGTTTTGAACGATTCGACTACAAATGTAACGAAAAGTAACTACATACGATTCCAAATATGAAACCTGATGTGCGTACAGTGACTAACATTAAAGAGTTCCGGTTTTTATGTAAAAACGGTGAATTCTGAACAATTCGACTACAAATGTATCGAAAGCACTACATACGATTCCAAATATGAAACCTGATGTCCATACAATGCCTAACGTTAAAAGTTCTTTTTTTAGGTAAAAACAGTGAGTTTTGAACGATTCGACTACAAATGTATCGAAAGAGCACTGCATACGATTCCAAATGTGAAACCTGATGTCCATACAATGCCTAACGTTAAAAAGTTCTTTTTTTAGGTAAAAACAGTGAGTTTTGAACGATTCGACTACAAATGTATCGAAAGAGCACTGCATACGATTCCAAATGTGAAACCTGATGTCCATACAATGCCTAACGTTAAAAAGTTCTTCTTTTAGGTAAAAACAGTGAGTTTTGAACGATTCGACTACAAATGTATCGAAAGAGCACTGCATACGATTCCAAATATGAAACCTGATGTCCATACAATGCCTAACGTTAAAAAGTTCTTTTTTTTAGGTAAAACAGTGAGTTTTGAACGATTCGACTACAAATGTAACGAAAAGCACTACATACGATTCCAAATATGAAACCTGATGTGCGTACAGTGACTAACATTAAAGAGTTCCGGTTTTATGTAAAAACGGTGAATTTTGAACAATTCGACTACAAATGTAATGAAAAGCACTACATATGATTCCAAATATGAAACCTGATGTCCATACAATGCCTAACGTTAAAAAGTTTTTTTTTTTTAGGTAAAAACAGTGAGTTTTGAACGATTCGACTACAAATGTAACGAAAGCACTACATACGATTCCAAATTTGAAACCTGATGTCCATACAATGCCTAACGTTAAAAGTTCTTTTTTAGGTAAAAACAGTGAGTTTTGAACGATTCGACTACAAATGTATCGAAAGAGCACTGCATACGATTCCAAATGTGAAACCTGATGTCCATACAATGCCTAACGTTAAAAAGTTCTTTTTTTAGGTAAAAACAGTGAGTTTTGAACGATTCGACTACAAATGTATCGAAAGAGCACTGCATACGATTCCAAATATGAAACATGATGTCCAAACAGTGCCTAACGTTAAAAAATTCCTGTTTTTAGGTAAAACGTAAGTTTTGAACGATTCGACTACAAATGTATCGAAAAGCGCTACATACGATTCCAAATATGAAACCTGATGTCCATACAATGCCTAACGTTAAAAAGTTCTTTTTTAGGTAAAAAACAGTGAGTTTTGAACGATTCGACTACAAATGTATCGAAAGAGCACTGCATACGATTCCAAATATGAAACCTGATGTGCGTACAGTGACTAACATTAAAGAGTTCCGGTTTTATGTAAAAACGGTGAATTTTGAACAATTCGACTACAAATGTATCGAAAGAGCACTGCATACGATTCCAAATATGAAACCTGATGTCCATACAATGCCTAACGTTAAAAAGTTCTTTTTTTAGGTAAAAACAGTGAGTTTGAACGATTCGACTACAAATGTAACGAAAAGCACTACATACGATTCCAAATATGAAACCTGATGTCCATACAATGCCTAACGTTAAAAAGTTCTTTTTTTAGGTAAAAACAGGTGAGTTTTGAACGATTCGACTACAAATGTAGCGAAAGAGCACTGCATACGATTCCAAATATGAAACCTGATGTCCATACAATGCCTAACGTTAAAAAGTTCTTTTTTTTAGTAAAAAACAGTGAGTTTTTGAACGATTCGACTACAAATGTACGAAAAGCACTACATACGATTCCAAATCTTGAAACCTGATGTCCATACAATGCCTAACGTTAAAAAGTTCTTTTTTTAGGTAAAAACAGTGAGTTTTGAACGATTCGACTACAAATGTAATCGAAAGCAGCACTGCATACGATTCCAAATATGAAACATGATGTCCATACAGTGCCTAACAGTTAAAAAGTTCCTGTTTTTAGGTAAAAACGAGTGAAGTTTTGAACGATTCGACTACAAATGTATCGAAAAGCACTACATACGATTCCAAATATGAAACCTGATGTCCATACAATGCTAACGTTAAAAGTTTTTTTTTTAGGTAAAAACAGTGAGTTTTGAACGATTCGACTACAAATGTAACGAAAGCACTACATACGATTCCAAATTTGAAAACCTGATGTCCATACAATGCCTAACGTTAAAAAGTTCTTTTTTTAGGTTAAAAACAGTGAGTTTTGAACGATTCGACTACAAATGTATCGAAAGAGCACTGCATACGATTCCAAATGTGAAACCTGATGTCCATACAATGCCTAACGTTAAAAAGTTCTTTTTTTAGGTAAAAACAGTGAGTTTTGAACGATTCGACTACAAATGTATCGAAAGAGCACTGCATACGATTCCAAATATGAAACATGATGTCCATAACAGTGCCTAACGTTAAAAAATTCCTGTTTTTAGGTAAAAAACGTTAAGTTTTGAACGATTCGACTACAAATGTATCGAAAAGAGCTACATACGATTCCAAATATGAAACCTGATGTCCATACAATGCCTAACGTTAAAAAGTTCTTTTTTTAGGTAAAAACAGTGAGTTTTGAACGATTCGACTACAAATGTATCGAAAGAGCACTGCATACGATTCCAAATATGAAACCTGATGTCCATACAATGCCTAACGTTAAAAAGTTCTTTTTTTTAGGTAAAAACAGTGAGTTTTGAACGATTCGACTACAAATGTATCGAAAAGAGCACTGCATACGATTCCAAATTATGAAACCTGATGTCCATACAATGCCTAACGTTAAAAAGTTCTTTTTTTAGGTAAAAACAGTGAGTTTTGAACGATTCGACTACAAATGTATCGAAAAGCACTGCATACGATTCCAAATATGAAACCTGATGTCCATACAATGCCTAACGTTAAAAAGTTCCTTTTTTTAGGTAAAAACAGTGAGTTTTGAACGATTCGACTACAAATGTATCGAAAGAGCACTGCATACGATTCCAAATATGAAACCTGATGTCCATACAATGCCTAACGTTAAAAGTTCTTTTTTTAGGTAAAAACAGTGAGTTTTGAACGATTCGACTACAAATGTACGAAAGAGCACTGCATACGATTCCAAATATGAAACCTGATGTCCATACAATGCCTAACGTTAAAAAGTTCTTTTTTTAGGTAAAAACAGTGAGTTTTGAACAATTCGACTACAAATGTATCGAAAGAGCACTGCATACGATTCCAAATATGAAACCTGATGTCCATACAATGCCTAACGTTAAAAAGTTCTTTTTTTAGGTAAAAACAGTGAGTTTTGAACGATTCGACTACAAATGTATCGAAAGAGCACTGCATACGATTCCAATATGAAACTGATGTCCATACAATGCCTAACGTTAAAAAGTTCTTTTTTTAGGTAAAAACAGTGAGTTTTGAACGATTCGACTACAAATGTATCGAAAGAGCACTGCATACGATTCCAAATATGAAACCTGATGTCCATACAATGCCTAACGTTAAAAAGTTCTTTTTTTAGGTAAAAACAGTGAGTTTTGAACGATTCGACTACAAATGTAACGAAAAGCACTACATACGATTCCAAATTTGAAACCTGATGTCCATACAATGCCTAACGTTAAAAAGTTCTTTTTTTTAGGTAAAAACAGTGAGTTTTGAACGATTTCGACTACAATGTATCGAAAGAGCACGCATACGATTCCCAAATATGAAACCTGATGTCCATACAATGCCTAACGTTAAAAAGTTCTTTTTTTAGGTAAAAAACAGTGAGTTTTGAACGATTCGACTACAAATGTATCGAAAGAGCACTGCATACGATTCCAAATATGAAACCTGATGTCCATACAATGCCTAACGTTAAAAAGTTCTTTTTTTAGGTAAAAACAGTGAGTTTTGAACGATTCGACTACAAATGTATCGAAAAGCACTACATACGATTCCAAATATGAAACCTGATGTCCATACAATGCCTAACGTTAAAAAGTTCTTTTTTTAGGTAAAAACAGTGAGTTTTGAACGATTCGACTACAAATGTATCGAAAAGCACTACATACGATTCCAAATATGAAACCTGATGTCCATACAATGCCTAACGTTAAAAAGTTCTTTTTTTAGGTAAAAACAGTGAGTTTTGAACGATTCGACTACAAATGTATCGAAAGAGCACTACATACGATTCCAAATATGAAACCTGATGTCCATACAATGCCTAACGTTAAAAAGTTCTTTTTTTAGGTAAAAACAGTGAGTTTTGAACGATTCGACTACAAATGTATCGAAAGAGCACTGCATACGATTCCAAATATGAAACCTGATGTCCATACAATGCCTAACGTTAAAAAGTTCTTTTTTTAGGTAAAAACAGTGAGTTTTGAACGATTCGACTACAAATGTATCGAAAAGCACTACATACGATTCCAAATATGAAACCTGATGTCCATACAGTGCCTAACGTTAAAGAGTTCTTTTTTAGGTAAAAACGGTGAGTTTTGAACGATTCGACTACAAATGTATCGAAAAGCACTACATACGATTCCAAATATGAAACCTGATGTCCATACAATGCCTAACGTTAAAAAGTTCTTTTTTTAGGTAAAAACAGTGAGTTTTGAACGATTCGACTACAAATGTATCGAAAAGCACTACATACGATTCCAAATATGAAACCTGATGTCCATACAATGCCTAACGTTAAAAAGTTCTTTTTTTAGGTAAAAACAGTGAGTTTTGAACGATTCGACTACAAATGTATCGAAAAGCACTACATACGATTCCAAATATGAAACCTGATGTCCATACAATGCCTAACGTTAAAAAGTTCTTTTTTTAGGTAAAAACAGTGAGTTTTGAACGATTCGACTACAAATGTATCGAAAAGCACTACATACGATTCCAAATATGAAACCTGATGTCCATACAATGCCTAACGTTAAAAAGTTCTTTTTTTAGGTAAAAACAGTGAGTTTTGAACGATTCGACTACAAATGTATCGAAAAGCACTACATACGATTCCAAATATGAAACCTGATGTCCATACAATGCCTAACGTTAAAAAGTTCTTTTTTTAGGTAAAAACAGTGAGTTTTGAACGATTCGACTACAAATGTATCGAAAGAGCACTGCATACGATTCCAAATATGAAACCTGATGTCCATACAATGCCTAACGTTAAAAAGTTCTTTTTTTAGGTAAAAACAGTGAGTTTTGAACGATTCGACTACAAATGTATCGAAAGAGCACTGCATACGATTCCAAATATGAAACCTGATGTCCATACAATGCCTAACGTTAAAAAGTTCTTTTTTTAGGTAAAAACAGTGAGTTTTGAACGATTCGACTACAAATGTATCGAAAAGCACTACATACGATTCCAAATATGAAACCTGATGTCCATACAATGCCTAACGTTAAAAAGTTCTTTTTTTAGGTAAAAACAGTGAGTTTTGAACGATTCGACTACAAATGTATCGAAAAGCACTACATACGATTCCAAATATGAAACCTGATGTCCATACAATGCCTAACGTTAAAAAGTTCTTTTTTTAGGTAAAAACAGTGAGTTTTGAACGATTCGACTACAAATGTATCGAAAAGCACTACATACGATTCCAAATATGAAACCTGATGTCCATACAATGCCTAACGTTAAAAAGTTCTTTTTTTAGGTAAAAACAGTGAGTTTTGAACGATTCGACTACAAATGTATCGAAAGAGCACTGCATACGATTCCAAATATGAAACCTGATGTCCATACAATGCCTAACGTTAAAAAGTTCTTTTTTTAGGTAAAAACAGTGAGTTTTGAACGATTCGACTACAAATGTATCGAAAGAGCACTGCATACGATTCCAAATATGAAACCTGATGTCCATACAATGCCTAACGTTAAAAAGTTCTTTTTTTAGGTAAAAACAGTGAGTTTTGAACGATTCGACTACAAATGTATCGAAAAGCACTACATACGATTCCAAATATGAAACCTGATGTCCATACAATGCCTAACGTTAAAAAGTTCTTTTTTTAGGTAAAAACAGTGAGTTTTGAACGATTCGACTACAAATGTATCGAAAGAGCACTGCATACGATTCCAAATATGAAACCTGATGTCCATACAATGCCTAACGTTAAAAAGTTCGGTTTTAGGTAAAAACGGTGAATTTTGAACAATTCGACTACAAATGTATCGAAAGAGCACTGCATACGATTCCAAATATGAAACCTGATGTCCATACAATGCCTAACGTTAAAAAGTTCTTTTTTTAGGTAAAAACAGTGAGTTTTGAACGATTCGACTACAAATGTATCGAAAAGCACTACATACGATTCCAAATATGAAACCTGATGTCCATACAATGCCTAACGTTAAAAAGTTCTTTTTTAGGTAAAAACAGTGAGTTTTGAACGATTCGACTACAAATGTATCGAAAGAGCACTGCATACGATTCCAAATATGAAACCTGATGTCCATACAATGCCTAACGTTAAAAAGTTCTTTTTTTAGGTAAAAACAGTGAGTTTTGAACGATTCGACTACAAATGTATCGAAAAGCACTACATACGATTCCAAATATGAAACCTGATGTCCATACAATGCCTAACGTTAAAAAGTTCTTTTTTTAGGTAAAAACAGTGAGTTTTGAACGATTCGACTACAAATGTATCGAAAGAGCACTGCATACGATTCCAAATATGAAACCTGATGTCCATACAATGCCTAACGTTAAAAAGTTCTTTTTTTAGGTAAAAACAGTGAGTTTTGAACGATTCGACTACAAATGTATCGAAAGAGCACTGCATACGATTCCAAATATGAAACCTGATGTCCATACAATGCCTAACGTTAAAAAGTTCTTTTTTTAGGTAAAAACAGTGAGTTTTGAACGATTCGACTACAAATGTATCGAAAAGCACTACATACGATTCCAAATATGAAACCTGATGTCCGTACAATGCCTAACGTTAAAGAGTTCTTTTTTTAGGTAAAAACAGTGAGTTTTGAACGATTCGACTACAAATGTATCGAAAAGCACTACATACGATTCCAAATATGAAACCTGATGTCCATACAATGCCTAACGTTAAAAAGTTCTTTTTTTAGGTAAAAACAGTGAGTTTTGAACGATTCGACTACAAATGTATCGAAAAGCACTACATACGATTCCAAATATGAAACCTGATGTCCATACAATGCCTAACGTTAAAAAGTTCTTTTTTTAGGTAAAAACAGTGAGTTTTGAACGATTCGACTACAAATGTATCGAAAGAGCACTGCATACGATTCCAAATATGAAACCTGATGTCCATACAATGCCTAACGTTAAAAAGTTCTTTTTTTAGGTAAAAACAGTGAGTTTTGAACGATTCGACTACAAATGTATCGAAAGAGCACTGCATACGATTCCAAATATGAAACCTGATGTCCATACAATGCCTAACGTTAAAAAGTTCCTTTTTTAGGTAAAAACAGTGAGTTTTGAACGATTCGACTACAAATGTATCGAAAAGCACTACATACGATTCCAAATATGAAACCTGATGTCCATACAATGCCTAACGTTAAAAAGTTCTTTTTTTAGGTAAAAACAGTGAGTTTTGAACGATTCGACTACAAATGTATCGAAAGAGCACTGCATACGATTCCAAATATGAAACCTGATGTCCATACAATGCCTAACGTTAAAAAGTTCTTTTTTTAGGTAAAAACAGTGAGTTTTGAACGATTCGACTACAAATGTATCGAAAGAGCACTGCATACGATTCCAAATATGAAACCTGATGTCCATACAATGCCTAACGTTAAAAAGTTCTTTTTTTAGGTAAAAACAGTGAGTTTTGAACGATTCGACTACAAATGTATCGAAAAGCACACATACGATTCCAAATATGAAACCTGATGTCCATACAATGCCTAACGTTAAAAAGTTCTTTTTTTAGGTAAAAACAGTGAGTTTTGAACGATTCGACTACAAATGTATCGAAAGAGCACTACATACGATTCCAAATATGAAACCTGATGTCCATACAATGCCTAACGTTAAAAAGTTCTTTTTTTAGGTAAAAACAGTGAGTTTTGAACGATTCGACTACAAATGTATCGAAAAGCACTGCATACGATTCCAAATATGAAACCTGATGTCCATACAATGCCTAACGTTAAAAAGTTCTTTTTTTAGGTAAAAACAGTGAGTTTTGAACGATTCGACTACAAATGTATCGAAAGAGCACTGCATACGATTCCAAATATGAAACCTGATGTCCATACAATGCCTAACGTTAAAAAGTTCTTTTTTTAGGTAAAAACAGTGAGTTTTGAACGATTCGACTACAAATGTATCGAAAAGCACTACATACGATTCCAAATATGAAACCTGATGTCCATACAATGCCTAACGTTAAAAAGTTCTTTTTTAGGTAAAAACAGTGAGTTTTGAACGATTCGACTACAAATGTATCGAAAAGCACTACATACGATTCCAAATATGAAACCTGATGTCCATACAATGCCTAACGTTAAAAAGTTCTTTTTTTAGGTAAAAACAGTGAGTTTTGAACGATTCGACTACAAATGTATCGAAAGAGCACTGCATACGATTCCAAATATGAAACCTGATGTCCATACAATGCCTAACGTTAAAAAGTTCTTTTTTTAGGTAAAAACAGTGAGTTTTGAACGATTCGACTACAAATGTATCGAAAGAGCACTGCATACGATTCCAAATATGAAACCTGATGTCCATACAATGCCTAACGTTAAAAAGTTCTTTTTTTAGGTAAAAACAGTGAGTTTTGAACGATTCGACTACAAATGTATCGAAAAGCACTACATACGATTCCAAATATGAAACCTGATGTCCATACAATGCCTAACGTTAAAAAGTTCTTTTTTAGGTAAAAACAGTGAGTTTTGAACGATTCGACTACAAATGTATCGAAAGAGCACTGCATACGATTCCAAATATGAAACCTGATGTCCATACAATGCCTAACGTTAAAAAGTTCTTTTTTAGGTAAAAACAGTGAGTTTTGAACGATTCGACTACAAATGTATCGAAAGAGCACTACATACGATTCCAAATATGAAACCTGATGTCCATACAATGCCTAACGTTAAAAAGTTCTTTTTTTAGGTAAAAACAGTGAGTTTTGAACGATTCGACTACAAATGTATCGAAAAGCACTACATACGATTCCAAATATGAAACCTGATGTGCGTACAGTGCCTAACGTTAAAGAGTTCTTTTTTATGTAAAAACAGTGAGTTTTGAACGATTCGACTACAAATGTATCGAAAAGCACTACATACGATTCCAAATATGAAACCTGATGTCCATACAATGCCTAACGTTAAAAAGTTCTTTTTTTAGGTAAAAACAGTGAGTTTTGAACGATTCGACTACAAATGTATCGAAAAGCACTACATACGATTCCAAATATGAAACCTGATGTCCATACAATGCCTAACGTTAAAAAGTTCTTTTTTTAGGTAAAAACAGTGAGTTTTGAACGATTCGACTACAAATGTATCGAAAGAGCACTGCATACGATTCCAAATATGAAACCTGATGTCCATACAATGCCTAACGTTAAAAAGTTCTTTTTTTAGGTAAAAACAGTGAGTTTTGAACGATTCGACTACAAATGTATCGAAAGAGCACTGCATACGATTCCAAATATGAAACCTGATGTCCATACAATGCCTAACGTTAAAAAGTTCTTTTTTTAGGTAAAAACAGTGAGTTTTGAACGATTCGACTACAAATGTATCGAAAAGCACTACATACGATTCCAAATATGAAACCTGATGTGCGTACAATGCCTAACGTTAAAGAGTTCCGGTTTTAGGTAAAAACGGTGAGTTTTGAACGATTCGACTACAAATGTATCGAAAAGCACTACATACGATTCCAAATATGAAACCTGATGTCCATACAATGCCTAACGTTAAAAAGTTCTTTTTTTAGGTAAAAACAGTGAGTTTTGAACGATTCGACTACAAATGTATCGAAAAGCACTACATACGATTCCAAATATGAAACCTGATGTCCATACAATGCCTAACGTTAAAAAGTTCTTTTTTTAGGTAAAAACAGTGAGTTTTGAACGATTCGACTACAAATGTATCGAAAGAGCACTACATACGATTCCAAATATGAAACCTGATGTCCATACAATGCCTAACGTTAAAAAGTTCTTTTTTTAGGTAAAAACAGTGAGTTTTGAACGATTCGACTACAAATGTATCGAAAGAGCACTGCATACGATTCCAAATATGAAACCTGATGTCCATACAATGCCTAACGTTAAAAAGTTCTTTTTTTAGGTAAAAACAGTGAGTTTTGAACGATTCGACTACAAATGTATCGAAAAGCACTACATACGATTCCAAATATGAAACCTGATGTCCATACAATGCCTAACGTTAAAAAGTTCTTTTTTAGGTAAAAACAGTGAGTTTTGAACGATTCGACTACAAATGTATCGAAAGAGCACTGCATACGATTCCAAATATGAAACCTGATGTCCATACAATGCCTAACGTTAAAAAGTTCTTTTTTTAGGTAAAAACAGTGAGTTTTGAACGATTCGACTACAAATGTATCGAAAGAGCACTGCATACGATTCCAAATATGAAACCTGATGTCCATACAATGCCTAACGTTAAAAAGTTCTTTTTTTAGGTAAAAACAGTGAGTTTTGAACGATTCGACTACAAATGTATCGAAAAGCACTACATACGATTCCAAATATGAAACCTGATGTCCATACAATGCCTAACGTTAAAAAGTTCTTTTTTTAGGTAAAAACAGTGAGTTTTGAACGATTCGACTACAAATGTATCGAAAAGCACTACATACGATTCCAAATATGAAACCTGATGTCCATACAATGCCTAACGTTAAAAAGTTCTTTTTTTAGGTAAAAACAGTGAGTTTTGAACGATTCGACTACAAATGTATCGAAAAGCACTACATACGATTCCAAATATGAAACCTGATGTCCATACAATGCCTAACGTTAAAAAGTTCTTTTTTTAGGTAAAAACAGTGAGTTTTGAACGATTCGACTACAAATGTATCGAAAGAGCACTACATACGATTCCAAATATGAAACCTGATGTCCATACAATGCCTAACGTTAAAAAGTTCTTTTTTTAGGTAAAAACAGTGAGTTTTGAACGATTCGACTACAAATGTATCGAAAAGCACTGCATACGATTCCAAATATGAAACCTGATGTCCATACAATGCCTAACGTTAAAAAGTTCTTTTTTTAGGTAAAAACAGTGAGTTTTGAACGATTCGACTACAAATGTATCGAAAAGCACTACATACGATTCCAAATATGAAACCTGATGTCCATACAATGCCTAACGTTAAAAAGTTCTTTTTTTAGGTAAAAACAGTGAGTTTTGAACGATTCGACTACAAATGTATCGAAAAGCACTACATACGATTCCAAATATGAAACCTGATGTCCATACAATGCCTAACGTTAAAAAGTTCTTTTTTTAGGTAAAAACAGTGAGTTTTGAACGATTCGACTACAAATGTATCGAAAAGCACTACATACGATTCCAAATATGAAACCTGATGTCCATACAATGCCTAACGTTAAAAAGTTCTTTTTTTAGGTAAAAACAGTGAGTTTTGAACGATTCGACTACAAATGTATCGAAAAGCACTACATACGATTCCAAATATGAAACCTGATGTCCATACAATGCCTAACGTTAAAAAGTTCTTTTTTTAGGTAAAAACAGTGAGTTTTGAACGATTCGACTACAAATGTATCGAAAGAGCACTGCATACGATTCCAAATATGAAACCTGATGTCCATACAATGCCTAACGTTAAAAAGTTCCTTTTTTAGGTAAAAACAGTGAGTTTTGAACGATTCGACTACAAATGTATCGAAAAGCGCTACATACGATTCCAAATATGAAACCTGATGTCCATACAATGCCTAACGTTAAAAAGTTCTTTTTTTAGGTAAAAACAGTGAGTTTTGAACGATTCGACTACAAATGTATCGAAAAGCACTACATACGATTCCAAATATGAAACCTGATGTCCATACAATGCCTAACGTTAAAAAGTTCTTTTTTAGGTAAAAACAGTGAGTTTTGAACGATTCGACTACAAATGTATCGAAAGAGCACTACATACGATTCCAAATATGAAACCTGATGTCCATACAATGCCTAACGTTAAAAAGTTCTTTTTTTAGGTAAAAACAGTGAGTTTTGAACGATTCGACTACAAATGTAACGAAAAGCACTACATACGATTCCAAATATGAAACCTGATGTCCATACAATGCCTAACGTTAAAAAGTTCTTTTTTTAGGTAAAAACAGTGAGTTTTGAACGATTCGACTACAAATGTATCGAAAGAGCACTGCATACGATTCCAAATATGAAACCTGATGTCCATACAATGCCTAACGTTAAAAAGTTCTTTTTTTAGGTAAAAACAGTGAGTTTTGAACGATTCGACTACAAATGTATCGAAAAGCACTACATACGATTCCAAATATGAAACCTGATGTCCATACAATGCCTAACGTTAAAAAGTTCTTTTTTTAGGTAAAAACAGTGAGTTTTGAACGATTCGACTACAAATGTATCGAAAGAGCACTGCATACGATTCCAAATATGAAACCTGATGTCCATACAATGCCTAACGTTAAAAAGTTCTTTTTTTAGGTAAAAACAGTGAGTTTTGAACGATTCGACTACAAATGTATCGAAAGAGCACTGCATACGATTCCAAATATGAAACCTGATGTCCATACAATGCCTAACGTTAAAAAGTTCTTTTTTTAGGTAAAAACAGTGAGTTTTGAACGATTCGACTACAAATGTATCGAAAGAGCACTACATACGATTCCAAATATGAAACCTGATGTCCATACAATGCCTAACGTTAAAAAGTTCTTTTTTTAGGTAAAAACAGTGAGTTTTGAACGATTCGACTACAAATGTATCGAAAGAGCACTGCATACGATTCCAAATATGAAACCTGATGTCCATACAATGCCTAACGTTAAAAAGTTCTTTTTTTAGGTAAAAACAGTGAGTTTTGAACGATTCGACTACAAATGTATCGAAAAGCGCTACATACGATTCCAAATATGAAACCTGATGTCCATACAATGCCTAACGTTAAAAAGTTCTTTTTTTAGGTAAAAACAGTGAGTTTTGAACGATTCGACTACAAATGTATCGAAAAGCACTACATACGATTCCAAATATGAAACCTGATGTCCATACAATGCCTAACGTTAAAAAGTTCTTTTTTTAGGTAAAAACAGTGAGTTTTGAACGATTCGACTACAAATGTATCGAAAGAGCACTGCATACGATTCCAAATATGAAACCTGATGTCCATACAATGCCTAACGTTAAAAAGTTCTTTTTTTAGGTAAAAACAGTGAGTTTTGAACGATTCGACTACAAATGTATCGAAAGAGCACTGCATACGATTCCAAATATGAAACCTGATGTCCATACAATGCCTAACGTTAAAAAGTTCTTTTTTTAGGTAAAAACAGTGAGTTTTGAACGATTCGACTACAAATGTATCGAAAAGCACTACATACGATTCCAAATATGAAACCTGATGTCCATACAATGCCTAACGTTAAAAAGTTCCTTTTTTAGGTAAAAACAGTGAGTTTTGAACGATTCGACTACAAATGTATCGAAAGCACTACATACGATTCCAAATATGAAACCTGATGTCCATACAATGCCTAACGTTAAAAAGTTCTTTTTTTAGGTAAAAACAGTGAGTTTTGAACGATTCGACTACAAATGTATCGAAAGAGCACTACATACGATTCCAAATATGAAACCTGATGTCCATACAATGCCTAACGTTAAAAAGTTCTTTTTTTAGGTAAAAACAGTGAGTTTTGAACGATTCGACTACAAATGTATCGAAAAGCACTGCATACGATTCCAAATATGAAACCTGATGTCCATACAGTGCCTAACGTTAAAAAGTTCTTTTTTTAGGTAAAAACAGTGAGTTTTGAACGATTCGACTACAAATGTATCGAAAAGCACTACATACGATTCCAAATATGAAACCTGATGTCCATACAATGCCTAACGTTAAAAAGTTCTTTTTTAGGTAAAACAGTGAGTTTTGAACGATTCGACTACAAATGTATCGAAAGAGCACTACATACGATTCCAAATATGAAACCTGATGTCCATACAATGCCTAACGTTAAAAGTTCTTTTTTAGGTAAAAACAGTGAGTTTTGAACGATTCGACTACAAATGTATCGAAAGAGCACTGCATACGATTCCAAATATGAAACCTGATGTCCATACAATGCCTAACGTTAAAAAGTTCTTTTTTTAGGTAAAACAGTGAGTTTTGAACGATTCGACTACAAATGTATCGAAAGAGCACTACATACGATTCCAAATATGAAACCTGATGTCCATACAATGCCTAACGTTAAAAAGTTCTTTTTTTAGGTAAAAACAGTGAGTTTTGAACGATTCGACTACAAATGTATCGAAAGAGCACTGCATACGATTCCAAATATGAAACCTGATGTCCATACAATGCCTAACGTTAAAAAGTTCCTTTTTTTAGGTAAAAACAGTGAGTTTTGAACGATTCGACTACAAATGTATCGAAAGAGCACTGCATACGATTCCAAATATGAAACCTGATGTCCATACAATGCCTAACGTTAAAAAGTTCTTTTTTAGGTAAAAACAGTGAGTTTTGAACGATTCGACTACAAATGTATCGAAAAGCACTACATACGATTCCAAATATGAAACCTGATGTCCATACAGTGCCTAACGTTAAAAAGTTCTTTTTTTTTAAAAACAGTGATTTTGAACGATTCGACTACAAATGTATCGAAAGCACTACATACGATTCCAAATATGAAACCTGATGTCATACAATGCCTAACGTTAAAAAGTTCTTTTTTTAGGTAAAAACAGTGAGTTTTGAACGATTCGACTACAAATGTATCGAAAAGCACTACATACGATTCCAAATATGAAACCTGATGTCCATACAATGCCTAACGTTAAAAAGTTCTTTTTTTAGGTAAAAACAGTGAGTTTTGAACGATTCGACTACAAATGTATCGAAAAGCACTACATACGATTCCAAATATGAAACCTGATGTCGTACAGTGACTAACGTAAAAAGTCCTTTTTTAGGTAAAAACGGTGAATTTTGAACGATTCGACTACAAATGTATCGAAAAGCACTACATACGATTCCAAATATGAAACCTGATGTCCATACAATGCCTAACGTTAAAAAGTTCTTTTTTAGGTAAAAACAGTGAGTTTTGAACGATTCGACTACAAATGTAACGAAAAGCACTACATACGATTCCAAATATGAAACCTGATGTCATACAATGCCTAACGTTAAAAAGTTCTTTTTTTAGGTAAAAACAGTGAGTTTTGAACGATTCGACTACAAATGTATCGAAAAGCACTACATACGATTCCAAATATGAACCTGATGTGCGTACAGTGCCTAACGTAAAGAGTTCCGGTTTAGGTAAAAACGGTGAATTTTGAACGATTCGACTACAAATGTATCGAAAAGCACTACATACGATTCCAAATATGAAACCTGATGTCCATACAATGCCTAACGTTAAAAAGTTCTTTTTTTAGGTAAAAACAGTGAGTTTTGAACGATTCGACTACAAATGTAACGAAAAGCACTACATACGATTCCAAATATGAAACCTGATGTCCATACAATGCCTAACGTTAAAAAGTTCTTTTTTTAGGTAAAAACAGTGAGTTTTGAACGATTCGACTACAAATGTATCGAAAGAGCACTACATACGATTCCAAATATGAAACCTGATGTCCATACAATGCCTAACGTTAAAAAGTTCTTTTTTTAGGTAAAAACAGTGAGTTTTGAACGATTCGACTACAAATGTATCGAAAGAGCACTACATACGATTCCAAATATGAAACCTGATGTCCATACAATGCCTAACGTTAAAAAGTTCTTTTTTTAGGTAAAAACAGTGAGTTTTGAACGATTCGACTACAAATGTAACGAAAGCACTACATACGATTCCAAATATGAAACCTGATGTGCGTACAGTGACTAACATTAAAGAAGTTCGGTTTTATGTAAAAACGGTGAATTTTGAACAATTCGACTACAAATGTATCGAAAAAGCACTACATACGATTCCAATATGAAACCTGATGTCCATACAATGCCTAACGTTAAAAAGTTCTTTTTTTAGGTAAAAACAGTGAGTTTTGAACGATTCGACTACAAATGTATCGAAAGCACTACATACGATTCCAAATATGAAACCTGATGTCCCTACAATGCCTAACGTTAAAAAGTTCTTTTTTAGGTAAAAACAGTGAGTTTTGAACGATTCGACTACAAATGTATCGAAGAGCACTGCATACGATTCCAAATATGAAACCTGATGTCCATACAATGCCTAACGTTAAAAGTTCTTTTTTAGGTAAAAAAGTGAGTTTTGAACGATTCGACTACAAATGTATCGAAAGAGCACTGCATACGATTCCAAATATGAAACCTGATGT
>NW_023415642.1:0-14000 GCF_013373865.1 Monomorium pharaonis | reverse complement strand
CGAATGAAGGTGAGACGACGCGCCGCGCCGCGCCGGGGCGGATGTTCGATCTTGCGCGAAAACGTTCACGCTCGGGCACGCTCTCTTGCTCTGTCGCACGGGCGGTTTCGATTCTAAATATCGCGCCGATGACGGGCGCGTTATCGCCTCGCGCAGGCGGTTCTTCTTCTTTTTATCGCCGAGCGTAAAGGTCAGCGACACGCATCGGGATCGGGATCGGATCGAGATCTTGAACGAAAACCCGTTAAGCGATCGCTCGGCCGCGCTCCGCGTAACGAGCTCCGCTCGCTCGCGTTTCTCTCTCGGATTCCGCTCGCGTCGGGCGCGAATTTCATGGAATATTCGAGAAGGAAATGAGGAGAAGGGGGGGGGAGAGGGAGGGGGAGAGATTTTCGCGTGCCTCGTGGCATCGAAATCTGTACTCAGCGAAATTATATCGGTCTTGCTCGTCGTTTTATCGACTTTGGCGCTCGAGACAGCTCGAGCCGAGCCGAGCTTCGAGCATGAAGCACTTCGGGTTCGGTTGACGAGCGAGTTTAGGAATTATATAGTGGGGAGATAACACACACCAGTTGATAAACTGTCGACTAGGCGAAATTCCATTTTCAAGCTATGCAGACGCACGAAACATATGTATTATTTTTAATAAAGTGGCCACGTGTGTACGACGTTCAATTGATATAACCGCGATAAGGACGTTTCCTTGAAAGAGCATTTCTTCCCCTCCCCCCCGCCTCCATAAGAATGAGCAAGAAAAAAGATCAATACACAGATAAGTTAGCGCAATAATTAAAAATATTTATCATTAGATGTATAATGCACAGATTGAACAGAAATTTGAAAATACATATAATATTTAACATAGTGAAACAATATTATATATACATTGTATATAATTGAATTTATAATTGTAATAACATAATTTTAATATATAATTAGATGTATGTTTAATCTATGTTAAGTTTATTAGATTGATTATAATGTTTCAATATAATACTATAATAATTGAAATAGTTACATACAACTATTTTTTTACAACTTTAGGTAATTGTCTCGACTATATGCACTGAAAAAAAGTGTGATATTTGCGACTATATAATTGCATAATAAAATAATGATAATTAGGAATCTTATCGATCTTACAGTAATTATTACATTACTATATTATTGATAATATGAGAACTTTGATATAGTTAAAACAAACTTTAACTAATTTACATTGTTAACTATAAAAATATGGTTGGGGTCCAGAAATGACTATAAATTATATTGATATTGGCTACTGCAACTATTTTTCTCTCTCGGTGTGCGTGCGTTCGGTCATTTCTCTGTTATCGAGCGGTTTGATCGTATGGTCGCTAAATCATCGCGCGATTGCAGTTGCACAATTAATGGATGGATTAGGCCCTCTTTGTCTTCCCCCCCGCGAGACTCTGTCGCGAAATTTAATCGCGTGAAATTTATCTGCTTCGATATGTACAAGCCACGCGTCGTATACACGTTCGTTATAAATGCCGACATGGGGAATATTTGGTGCTCGTCGTTTTCGCAATCGCTTTAATCGACACACGTCGTCGTTTCCGATTCCGAGTGTGCGAAGCGCTTAACATTCGCTCGCTGACGACGGACGACGATATTGTTACAACTCACGGATACAAAAGAAGCGCAGCGAACCGACGGTTAATAATAAGTTTAAATACTGTGATATTTTTCGAAACTGCTGAACACATTTTCGTACACCGATTCACCGATGTAGCTTTATTAATCCTTTTATTTTGGCCCTTCTCTCTCTTTTTGTTTAACTCCGAAGCGGTGACCATTTCATCTTTTCAGATTTTATATTTATCTATGAAGTCAAGCGATCTTTAATAATTTCACGCCGTATGCAGAGATAGACATGAGATATAAGAAATTTATTTAAAAAAATTTTATTAATACAAAATGTACTTTATAATATATACATATATATACATAAATTTGATTATAAAAGATACTTTTATATTTTATAACTTTATTTTTATTAAATTGCTTGATTTGTGCCAAAATTTTTTACCATTTTTAGACATTTTTCGAACATTTTTCAAAATATTTTGATATTTTCCCAATAGAGACGAAACAGCACCGAAATGATTGACATATAGGAATTAATAACGAAAGGATCGTTTTAATTACTGTATCAGATTCATCGGATTATTGAGAAAAACAGTGGGAGTTAAAACGGCTGTCAGTCTTGAAGCAACACCCGTTTTGCGGATACACCGGAGTCGATATCTCCCGAACGATCTCGTGATCGATGCAAGATGCATATTCTTCAAGGCCGTGGAGTTTCGCCTTTTTTCCTTTCCCCTCTCTCTTCCCCCCACCCTTCTCTCCTCGACTCTTGTTTGCCGATTCTACGTGCCGCCGCGGTGTTTCACAATGCGAATCGTCGTCGTGACCGCTCGTCGAAGGAAAACGACAGTGGTCCGAAGCCTAGAGAAGTCTCCCAACGTGGTCGGGCGCGCGTTGCTCAAGTGCAACCGAGGGTGGGCAGAGCGGAAGGGAAAGGGGGAGAGGGAGAGGAGGGGGCGTTACCCCCGTGCAGCGTAAAATCCTCTCCCGGTGTCGATTGCACGGAACGCAGAAGCGTAACGAGAACGTTTAATCGTTCGTCGTCGAACGGTTCGTTAACGACTACCTACTTTCTTTAACGACATATACGGACTGCTGGTGTTCATTTAGCGCTAAATCTTATTTAAAAGATCTCGGGGAGTAATATCATCTTAAGGAGGTCATCCAGAGAAGAGCAGGAGAGGTACAGCGTCCTTTTTTTTTTGGTATTTTTTTAACACGGGAGATATCGACCATTACTGCCGTCCGCTAAATAAATAGCGAACAATTTGAATTACACGTGCTTGTACTAATAAACGATATTGTCGTGTTTTCACTAGTGTGACGCCATATTTAAAGAGAATTGTGTAATCTGTGGACATTTCATATTTTTACACGAAAGTGATGCGGTAAAATTTCTTCATTTCTTTCATTCTAAAGTGTTCTTTAAATTCATATTTCGTTTCTGATTAAATTATTAAAAACTCCCTCCCCCCCTCCAATACTATTTTATAGAAAACGTTATTGGAAGAGACTACGGTTAAAAAATTTGAAAATCTCTACAAACACTTGCATATTAATTAAAAGCTTACTCTCAAAATTTAACCAAGTTCCCTGTATAATAAAGGAACTGGAGAATTTTACGAGAAGATGCGACGATTTTGGAAAATGATACGCGAGATTTGGCGTTGAATACGCGACCGGAGGTGTTTCGCCACGGGCCTATAGATACAGGCAGATGATATTTCGACGATCGGAATAAGACTTGACCTCGCGTTTAATCAACCTGGCATTCATCGGCCAGCCTCGTTGGCTTCCCGTCGGCTCGCCTCCACTCGCGCCTCGTCATTCGAGTCCCACCGTCTCGTAATAATACACGTCGCCGGTAAATAAACGCCGGTATGAATAAACGAGCGAGAAACCGCTTCGGACTCCGCGCGATAAGGAAGGGGGAGGGCGGGGGGGGGGGGGAGGAGGAGAGAAACGAAACGCGCGGCCGTGGGGCGCTCGAGAACTTTTTTCCGGCGATCGGCGCGCGCGATCGAGGACTCTTGGAGATTCGGCCATTCATCAAGGCCCCCGAGATAACGGCGGGGCTTTTGGCACTGTCGAGGAACGGCCTGGGCGAGGGTGCAATAACCCGTGGGTGCGCGACGCACGCACGCACGTAACATTCCCTGGCACGGGCATCCGTCGTCCCGGTCCTCTCGTCTCGTCTCGTCCCGTCTCGCTCGTCTCCCCGCGCTTCGATTTATATTTCTGAACGGTGCCGAAGGTGCGCGTTCTGCAACGCCTTTGTCGATGACGTTAGAGAGATACAGTCGCGTGGTTGCAGTCTTCTCTTTCGCTCCTTTCGTTTCTGAGAACCCGGCGAAAAATGGAACGATGATTTTCTTTTCTTCCGATGCGACAAAAATCGCGCGCCGATCTACGGAGATCGCGAAGGCGGATAGAGATATGCGATCTACATGATTGCATCTCTCTGTTCTCGAAATTAATTAATAAGATTCTTTAAATTAAGGGAATTTTTATTTGAAATTTATACTATTTTAAAATTAATAATTTTTTTTTTAATTTATGCAACAGATATGTGAAGAGATATAAACGAGACATTTTGCGCGTTTCTGACGTCTTAATTGTAAAGTTTTTTAATCTAATCTTAAAAATGTTATTTTTTTTTAAATTGATAATTTTATATAAATTTAATAAATTTAAAAATTAATGCAAATGTGAGAGCTAATAAGTCACTCTAGGTTGCTGTTACAAAATAAATAATTAATTAATTTGTAAAGGTCTTGATACGTGCATTTGTATAAATTTCTTTTAATTTCAATTTCTTTGGTTAGAGTCTAATCGTTAGACCTTGCAGCGACGTGTAACTTTGCGACATCTGCCCTTATGATAAAGTTTATTAATTAAGCGAGGGCCCACGAGGATCGATCCTAATAGCGCTCCGATTAGGATCGAGTGTCGTAAATCGCCGTGTAATTTACACGCGGCAAGGTCTCGTTCCTTCGGTCGAGGTCCAACGGGCGCCAATAGAAACGGCCGGTGATATCCGGCGACGTTACACCGTTCTTATCCTGGCTCTTTTCTCTTCCCTTTTTCTCTTTTTTTTTCGTGCTTACGTGCTGCGCAAGTCCGCCGCAAGAACCACCGCGTTATCGCGGCGCACCGTCAATGCCACAGCCGAAAGAGAGAGAGAGAGAGAGACTGTGGCCATGGATTTGTATCGCGTTTATTGTCTTGTTGCGTGCGCTTGTAATCGTGCCCGCGATATCGGCCGATACCGGAAACTATCGCGCGCGCGTTATCACCGTTAATCCCGCGCTCGGTGGAATTCCCCGATGTATCGGGGACGACAAATCGAGGCGAATTGGGGGAGCTGGTCGAATCGCTTCAACGAATCGATAATGTGATATTTTTAGTCGCGTATATACACGTATACAGTCCTCTTTTTCTTTCCATCGAGATAAAAAAACCGCAGCGTGAAAGAAAAAAAGAGCGATGCGGCGTCTGAAGTGAATCGAAAAAATCAAGGATTATTTACGGCGTTGGCCTTTATTTACGTTAAATTAGACGTGATATGTGCAACAGACGATTACTCTTGCCTTAATTATATCCCGCGGCGTTAAAATTAAATAATTATATAATAATGTCGGATGTGCGCTCTAAAATGAGACTGGGGAGGGGGAAATTTCCGTTTCTGTTGTCTGTGACGGCGCAGAGGAGGATAATGTCGGAGATAAGAATCGTGAACTCTGATTTGATGACATTGCCCCATTTTCCGCGTATACAATAAAGTCGGTTGATTTTATTACCCTGCCTCTCCTCTCCTTAGGAAGAAGAAAAAATGATAGTGCTCCGTGTCCTCCCGCTCGTTCCTTCTCTAGCGCGGCTTTTTATCGCGCGCGCGCGCGTGTTTATTTCGGTCGATTTCCGCTCCGCGGTAGCGGTTGCATCAGCAGGCCTTCGCGATAGCGCTTGCTTGCGTGCGTGCGTGCGTGCGTACGTGCGAACCGGGTCGCGCGGCGGACTTTGATTGTCAGAAATATACGTCGCGAAGTTCGAAGAAGCCGCTCTTCTTTTTTTTTTTCTTTTTTGGGCGTTGGCGCGCGCGGAGAGCGGGCAAAATCACTTTAAGCCCGTTTTACATTCATCGCAAGCAGCCAGTTGCGATTTGCGGCACCCAATAAGCGCCTAGTTTCTAGTTAAAGCTCGACAGTCATTGGGTGTTGCATTAAGTTGCAACCGGCGGCTTGCGATTAACGTAGAACAGGCTTCAAGGCATCTCGCGAACTCTTGACAAATCGGGCGTTTTATTTATTTTTTTATTTTTTTATTTCACGGTTGTGCTCCGTGAAGCTTCAAAACGACGCGATTTATTTAGAAAGCCAAGAGAAAGAGAGAGGGAAGTCGACATATAGACCGGGATGTGTTTATGCCGAGGCAAGGCAAGGCGATCGCGACCCAATTCTGTCGACTATTACATACAAGTATTTTTCATCGACCGTGCGCGATTCCCTTCTCTCTCTCTCTCTCTCTCGTTCTCCCGTCATATCGCTTTCTTTCGTCACGCCTCTTTTCGAAGTGCCAAACTGCGACAGCTCTCGCTTAACACCCGTTCGAACGAGGACATTTCCGAGCTTTCCAACGGTACGACCGTACCGCGCAGTTTCTTTTAAAAAACATGGTTTACAGAGACGCGACGAGGAAACCTTTCGCGCTCGTGCGCGCGAGGGAGAGAGAGAGAGAGAGAGATAGAGAGAGCCGCGATGCTTTTGCGATTTGCGCGAGGTTTCGTTATATCGCGGCTAATATAATGAAACCAGTTTCTCAGATCGCCAACGATCAATTTCTTAGAAGAATTCCACAAAGCCTTTTCATACGGACTTTGAGCGAGACGACTTGCGTAAAGGCGAGGCATTTACTCGATCACTGGCGATCGAGCATGAGTAATGTTACTATAGTAAATGTAGCACTTTTATAAATAGACGGCTCTATATTTTGCATATGTTAATATTTTTGTTTTCTCCTAAAGGGGAAACAATAATCTTCATTAAAAGAAGTATCTTCTTTCTCACTAATGGATTGTTAATTCAGCCGTAATGAAATGTTAAATATTTCATTACGTTTAAAGATCCAATCTCTCTATTGGTAATGGAAATATAATGTGTCATTCTTAGAGAGAAGTGTGTTGTTTTTTTTTTAAGTTTCATTCTCCACGATAAACTCCACGATAAGTATCAGTGCGTGCGCTTTAAACGATCAGGGTGTGTGCGGTGGTACGTCCGATAGCTTTTATACCTCGATATCGGACGGCGACGGAGATGCCTAACCATCCACCTCGATATTCTTGTTCCAGGCAGCTGCGCGAGGGCACGCTCGCGGAAAACGGCCTACAGAACGACAGTCGGCTAACGCTGCTGCCGAGCGTGGAAACCGGATTGCTGGTGAGTTGAACTCTCTTGTCCTACACCTCGCACGTGGGTATTAAACGAGTCGACCCAGCGGCTCTTGCGCTCCGGTAATGAATAATTATCGGCGCGCACGATTTTTAACGTCGTCTCCCCGAAGACCCGCTAAATTCGCCTTTTCCTCTTCGTATTAAGAAACATTTACATGTAAGAATTAGAATTCTATTTTATAGAAATATAATATGTATTCGTATACCGGAAAATAGAGATACAATAGGTCCTTTTTGTCTCGAGTTCTGCAACGAATTGGATTTATCCTGCGGATCGGGCTGGAACTTTTATCTGTCGCGATTGGCTCCGACAAGCGGAATTGCCAGCTGGTGTTCGCGACCGACGGAATACACTTGCGCCGTCTGGTTTTTCCGTCGCGTCCGCGCGCAACCCGGATTCTCGCGCACCGGGTTCCCCGTCCTGGAACGGTTCCTCGGCGCGGAGAACGCCGGTGACTCGGGCAACTGCAATGCGAGGAGGCGCGGATAAACGCCGTTAACTCTCCGGCGCTCGCGTGTGGTGCATCGCCGGGTCACTTGGTTTCTCGGTCATATCGTCCCCGACACCTTTTTATCCCTCGATAGCAGGCGGATCTGGCCCGCTATCGCGACCGACGTGCACCTTGTGCACGTCCCTTAGTCCTTCCTTCGCGTGCCAGGACGCGGATGAATATCTCGTTTTTCGTTTCGATGCTGCTCGGCGGAAATTTAACGCTACACAGTTAAACAGTTATAGGCGAGTCGTGATCGTCACGTTAATAGAAGAGTTTTGCTAGAGCGTCTAATTTAGCTAGATATACAGATCTGAAAAGAATTTCGTCGGATTATCAAAGTAATTGCGAAGGACGATTGAAGTGACGAGCAAGGCAGCGAGAAGCTTCGACATTCCAGCAACCAATTTGAGTGTCCTACATAATTATTAGACGTAGATACTTCAACACAATCGTTCTTTCCGTGTAGGCTTACATCAATTTTACGTGCCATATGCTTATAAAATTATTTGGAGCTTGCGCGCGTAATTGTACGTCGATTTACCTACGGTGACGTAATTATGGTTCGCATTAATTAATGCAATTAATCTAAATTAATGTCGTACTGTTACCGTACGTAATTGGGCGAACTTCCGTACGACACTGAATTTCGATCTTTAGAATTCCGCTGGTCGGTCGCGCACATCTGGCCGCGGAACGATCTGTTATAGAAATCGGAGGCGCGTAAACATATGACGGCCAGGCCACATGACTTCGGGCGATGTAACGTTAAGGTTTGACCGAGGTAACGTAACGCGGCTCTGAACTCCCGCGACCCCAGCCGGCCGCAACGCGACGTACACAGGTGTTGTTCCGCGCGCGGAACACCACCAGCCTTTGGGAAACAAGGTGTAACACAACGTCACGGAAACGATTCTTTTTCTTCCCCCCCCCCCCCTCTTCTCGTTCTTGCGCGTTTCCGCTTAAGAACCGCGTGGAGGATGTTGTAGATCCGAAACAAAACGAGGCTCGAAACTTCTTCAAGGAGGAGATGCGTGTAACACACTTTTTATTGGGCAACGCTGCTGATTCGACTGTCGATTATTTGGATTTTGATTATTCGCCTCTGATATAACAACAACAACAACATTATTGCGTGCAATAAGATTGGTTTACGACAAGCCGGATAATGACAAGGAGCACGAATGGCAAAGATGTACACGCGAAAGTGTCCAAAGCGTCAGCAAAGCTCCTGTTGCTGCGATGTAACAAAAACCAAAGGTGATCAGAGCGTAAGGGTAGGCGGAACCAAATAACATAGACATCGTAAAACAGAGAACGTAGAACGTATAGTAATGCCAGAAAGGTAATTTAGAATAATTTGCGGCGGCTTGTCCGTGTCGTTTCCGAGATGTTGAATTTCCCATGAGAGAGTGAAACAAAGAGAGAGAGAGAGAGGAGAGAGCAAGTTGAGATTCTCGAGCCTCGAGTCTGCGAGCGGCGGACTCTCGGTTTTACGGGTGTCTCTAAGCCTTTCCGGGGGAGAGGAGGGGGGGGAGGTTAAAGGGTTGAAGGCATTAGGGGAAGGGAACCCCCGAGAACGGCGGCTTTCTCTCTTTCCTCCCGAGTCTGAAATTGACGCCGACCCGGGCTAGCAACAGCGCGCGCGCACACACGTTCCCCAGGTCCTTATCGCGAGACTCGCTCGCATGGCTGTCAAGGGGTCCGGCCTGCTCGGCTCGGCTCGGCTCGGCACGGCACGGCACAACTCTCTCGGTCACCCGCAGTCAATTTTAAAGTCGGCCTCCGCGCTGCTGGCTCTCGGGGTCCCTACGTACGCACGTACATACAACGAGCCGCCTGTGTGCGCGTGTGTCTGCGTTGCTGCGTGCGCGTCGTCTCCCTTTCTCTCTCTCTCTCTCTCTCTTTCTCTCTCTCTCTCTCTCTCTCTCTCTCTCTCTCTCTCTCTCTCTCTCTCTTCTGCGCGCCCTCGCCCTCAGCTCCCCCCCCTCCTCTCTCTAGTAGCCGCGATCAGGCCTACACAGGGCGTCGCGGAAAAAAAGACACGTCTCGGTGCGTACCGTAATTATTTCCTGTACGGCTTGCGCGCGACGGTTGTACTCGTGAATATTCGCCGGGGAATTAGATTCCCCGCTCGATACTCGCGCACGCCGAACGCTCTTGACAGATGGAATTGTTAGTTTCCCCCAGCTGGCGTGTGCACACGTTTTGTTAGAAATACCGTTCACCTGATTTAGTATTTTTTTTTCCAGAAACAATATTTGTAATACTTTTGTATTATAAATATGTTTGTGAAAACGATATATTTTATGCGATACATGGCCTTTCAATCGTCGGGAAATGAATCTCTTAAAAAATCACGCCAGCTTCTCGACCCCTCGACGCTTTTTGTGTCGACGGCAGGTTCGACGATCTTCCGTAGCCGCTACTCCGGCACACCCTGTAGATATCACCCGTGGGTGGTTTTACGGGGCGGGGGAGGGAGGTGGCGGGGGGACGAGGCGAGACCTACGGGCCGGGTTCACACAGAGCTCTCGAGAGCTGCGAGAGCGAGCGCCTCTCGTCGCGATCGAAGAGCAGCGTTTCGTAGCGCGATTTATCTCTGCGCCTTCCTTTTTTCCTCGTTGCTCGCCCGACGAGCCGCGAGAGGAAGAAAGAAAGAGGAAAGGGAGAGAGAGAGAGAGAGAGAGAGAGAGCCCGGTCGGCTTTTCGGACTTCGTCCGGCGACCGGCTCTCTCGCCTCGGCTCGCGAAATCACCGTTAGATGTTGGCAAAATGGCAGAATCCATCTTCGCGCGCCGAGAGTTTTCGATTAATTTCGGCGGCCCCCGCCGGACCAGACTCGCGACTCGAGTCTTTTTTTTTTTCCCTTTCGGTACGGCGCACTCGCGTGGTATTTCCCAGCCGCTCGTCGAGGTTTCAGGCCTCTCGACCCTCTGAATCGCGTTCGAATCGCCCATCGATATTCCGGTGAAAGTTCTCACGGCGGACCCGCGATTAGAAATGTAATCTTTCTTGTTCTCCGCCGGGTGTGCGCGATATTGCATATCGATAGTTTAATCTCGTTAATTCACGCGTTATCACTTTTCGTTTTACATAATACTCCTGACATTTTAAGACGCTTTTCTGTACGGAGAAAAAAAGTTTTCAACGGCGATCGCCGAAGAGAAAAACCGGGTGGAAATTAAGTCGCATGTACCTTTAATGTCTGTATTTTATTTTAGGAGGTACTTGGGGCGTTACACGCCAATCCATTAATCGTCAGTGGAAGTCGTGGTTCGTTGCCGTTAATTATTTCCCGAGATAAGACAGAGAGCTCACCTAATTTGTAAATTAAATATTGTAAAGTAAACTTCCTTTTAAGGCGCATTATCTGCCGTGAGTCACTTTTAAATATATCGCCACGAATCATCATTTGATATCTCAGCAGTCGAAATGATTTTTTTTTTAATTTCTCAAATATGTAGCATTTATAGAGATTTTCCGTGACTTTGTTGTAATATATAAATGATTAAATTGATTGATTTACACTCTTTCCTTCTTCGGTCCTTTTTCAAGAGTATACATATTCAAGATCAGAACGCGCTTATTAAAACGTTGGCGTGCCTCTTCATCGTTCTATTCTTATTTTACGCTTGATGGGAGATAAAGATGGAATGACGAAAAAGCGCGTCCTAAATACACGAGTCATAGTATATTTAAAATAATAGTAAAATTTGGTAGTTCTAATAATAAAGACGATAATCTCGCTATCTATTTTAAAACCACGTCTTATTTCACGAACAACGAAATCAGGACTCGTATATTTTGTGAGCAACAAATTCTGACATTATTATCGTATATAATTTCATACCTACCCAGGGTTGCCATGGGAAAGTTGAGAGAACCAAGAAAGTTCATGGAAATTTAAGTCGGTCAGGGAATACGTAGAAAAATCAAGGAAAGATAAAAAAAAGGTCTAGAACTTGAACCTTGCTCACATTTTCCTTAATGGTTTATTCTTTATTCTAAATAGCAAACTACATAATCCTTTTTAAATTCATAGAATACATTTTTTCCTTGGCAACTTTTTAGCGACAATGTGCAACAAATAAAAAATATTAATCAAGAGAATTGGTCCCGCTCACTTTGTTCCGCTGACTCGTGAGACGTTCTAAAACTTTTTAGCTGTCTTCGTACGTGTCGTTCATCTAATTACTTCATCCAGCCTTTGGGTTTCCGGCGTTTTGGCTTAAACGGCAAACGAGATTACCGCATTAAGGCGTATACGATACACACCCACTTTACGGTAAATTGATTTCGCGGCCGAAGATGACGGCAAACCAATCGGTGCGTCGGCTATTTCCGTCGGAAACACAGCGGCCAACGGCCGCTATTAACCAGTCGGGATAATTGGAGTTATAGACGGATTATCGCATTTTTGCGCCGAGACCTGAGTTTTCCTTTCATTTCTGGAATTTAAAGCGAAATAAATTAGGGGACGGATGGATTGGATCGAGCGAATCATTTTTTTTTCTTTCATTCGCGAATGGAAAGGGAAAGAGTGTTATATCCGCGAAAATATTCGATAAAATATTCAATTATTGCGTAAGTACGTTTTTTTTATGCAACGCAGACTGAAAATTCGGTAAAGTGATATCCGAGCGAGAGTCGGGTTGCATCGAGATTTCATTTTTTTTTTTTTTTAATGGATTTTTATTTCTCTATATTTCTCCTTGCTTTTTAAATCTAATTCCGTTTAATTCAGGTAGCGGAAAGCGAACAAGTTCATCTCGCCAGTTACGCGAGCGACCACGTCAGCGTTCAATCTACTCTTGACCCGCTATCGCTTTTATTATCGCTTTCACTCGTTTAGTTTAGTTGGTATCAGCTTTCGAGAAGTTACGAACGGCGGAACACGTTGTAGGGATCTCACCGTACGAAAATCCTCGTGTAAATCGACCGGGGGAATCGAATGCAACGGGTTTCAACTGGATTCTGACACTTTTCTGAAAGCTCAGGAAAAGTTGATTTTACCATCGAGGAACTCAAGTTCGTTCGTATCCCTTTTTTTTCTCTTTGTCGTGAAGTTTTAAAGAGTGAGTCGCAGCAGCCGCTCCGCAATCCTTAAACGGTCCATCGCGAATTCACGAGTCCCATCCGATCGATCGTTTGCCGCACAGCGAGGAAGTTCGCTGTGGGAGACTCGGGCGAGATTGGGTGCCGGGAGTGGGCCCGATTGGTTAATCGTTTTGCAAGAGCGTTTCACCGAGCGACGAGATATCGCGCGGGCTTGGGACACGGCTCCGTGTTCACAAACGAGCGAAAGAGTGCCCGATTTCGCGCAGGCGAAGGCGAAGAGCGACTTGCGCAGCCTAATTTGTAAGAACGTGCGAATATGCACTTTATTTTTTTTTCATTTTTTTTTTTTTTTTTAAGATTTTACATCTACACAAGGGGAATCAGAGTTCGTCAACTTCAGCGAAAACGTTTGTGTAAGACTCATTGAAACCCGTTATTTATTCAATTAAGACACTCACCGAGAAAGTTTGTGATGTAAAATTATATTTATTTATGTGTCTCCTTTGTACTTGATATTCATTAATTTATGTGCAAATGAAAATTTCAATTGAATATAAATTATTAATTAATATACATTTAATTAAAAATTTATTCCATAAAATTTATTCTATAAATTTATTAAAGATTTATTATAATATTATACAGATTAAAGTATCATGATATCGAGATTTATTAATATAGTATTATACAATATCCAGGAAGTTTCAATTTCCAGTAGAAAATACAATTTTTTAATGCAAAAGAGATTTACTACTTATAAATACGTTTAAATACTGAAAAAAGAGTTTGAACTAGAGAATTTAATAATAATAATTTTAGTTAAATGCTTAGTTAATATGAATATTTAGTAATTAATAGTTAACATAATAATAGTAACCAAACGAAATTACAAAATTATTGCTATACATGATTATACTAATCAAGCATTTAATTGAAATATATGATTTTACCAAAGCATAACTATCATTTATGCTTCACTGTTACTACCAAGCTCTTTTCGCCGAAGGCGTGGATTTGGAACATGACGCATAACGCTTATATTTCCTTGTTTTGCTTTGGCACCGCTTCGGAACGACCTGATATCTCGTCCTTTAGCCGCGAATAGAGTTTAATGCGACACGTGGAGCGAGCGCATCGGCTCGTGCAGCAGCGCGCTGTTTTCGTTTGCGACACATCGAGTGCGACGATCGCGCGTGCAGAGCGCAGCGCGGCGATGACGGGGTCGATTTCTTATATTTAGCGTCGGCTAGATTAATAATTTACAGCGTCGCGTACGACGGCACACGACAGCGAGTCAATTTAATTTTATCCGCGACTCTTCCGCGCCGCTGACCACCGATTGTGCGACCTACGGATATCGACGCGGAGGGGCAAATTTCCCGATAATCTAG